>NC_056743.1:230881354-230891354 GCF_019279795.1 Protopterus annectens | reverse complement strand
AGGGTCTTGCAGCAGTTAAGTTATATTCTTGCAAAATTTTCTGGCTATATGCAAATGCACTTAACCTCTTGATATAGTGTGGCATCATACTAGTCAATATTGATAATATAAGGTTCCCAAAAATAATTTGTAATTTATATTTTGACATGATATCTGACTCTGATCAATATACTGTACTTAGTTTAAAGTCAATTTGAGCATTTATTTTTTTCCGTAGATAGTTTGGCTTATTATATATGTGGAGACTTATTGCATCTAAATGATTTTATGTTAATAAATGTGTTCGTGCTAGGGTCATCTAGTTTCTTATCCAAGTATGACTTACACTGATAGTTCTCAGCTATATAGTATTGTGGTGACATTGATAGAATACAAGAAAATGTTTCATTTTTACCAGTAATAGTTATTCCTCATTTTACTATAGCACATTTTCATCTAAGCATTTTCACTGTACTCTGCTGAAGTATCATTTAACCTCTAAGGCTGGTACTTTAAAAGCATTGATGGCAGCCTTAATTTTATTTTTATTTACTAACCTACTAAGCCCACTGACAATACAGACTTGAAAATAATTAATTGAAGCATAAATGATTAGTTGACTTGACAGACTAAAAAGTACTTACAAAAAAGGACAGTGCAAGCCAAGTCCACCAATACATGTTCAGAATTACTTATCTGCATCTAACCACCACAACTTATGTGTCATACTGCTATATGCCCAGCTTTTGTATTTTTGGAAAGTTAAGATTATTCTATCCTTTACTGAGACATTAGCATGCAGCATACTTCTGGCAGAATCTTAGCCACACTTACTCTTGAAGGCATATGAAAGGACTGAGAGAAAGTTATGTGATATAGTGATTGATCACTTCATTCAGGAATGTCAGTCTTAAACTTTTAGGATGAATTAGTATTGAGAGGCTGCTTGCTCTAAAGTCTATTTAACAGCACATCACCTCTTTCCAGGAATGAGTCATATTATAGGATCATAGTAGGTTATTAAGCTAATGGCCCTGGGGCCCTTACAAGCCTAGCCAAGAGTTTATCTCCAAAAAGAAACCTCAGTCGGCACCTGTCATCCCTGTCATTGAGGGTCACAGGTGGAACCCCTGGGACAAATTTGTGGCTTCCCATCCACTCATCAAGGTTGCGCATGAGGAGGGCCAGTGAGGTATTCTGTTTGATGTGTATAGGAAATCTATTCCAGAGAAAGAGCAGCCTCTGGGATATAAACCTATCTCTCCAGCAGGTTTTGTTGATGTCACATATTAGATTCAGGCCTTTTGAGTGGGTAATGAGTGAGGAGTTAGAATTATGGATATTGAGCATCTCTAGTAGGGCAGGGTCTGAAATTGTCTTGTAGGTGAGACACAGATCACCTCTGAGCAATGTGTATGATACCAAGTAGACTGACAGTGATTTGGGCCTGTTTGCATAGGACAGTTGTTGGAGGCCATGGATTCTCTTTGTGAGGTATTTCTGTGACCTTTCCATTTAGTGCAGATGTTTGGAGAGGTACATACCAAATAAGGCATTATACTCAAATATTGGTCTAATGAGTGAGGAGTACAGAGAGGTAATAACCTCCTTTTTCTGAAAGCAATCCCTTTACTTATGAGATGAAACAAGTAAAAGGCTTTTCTAACAACTGCTGCTACATGATCGTCAAATGGTGAGATTGTTGTCAACCTGAGTACCCAGGACTCTCATCACAGGTTGTATGCTTAAGGGTTGTTGTTGATGTGTTAATCAGTAGGGGCCATGTTTTGCTGAATAGTATGATGATACATTTTTTTGCATTGAACTTGAGGTCATGACTTTGGCACCAGTCATTAGTTGCTGTGAGACCCTCCTGCAGTATGTTAACATCATTTGGGGAGTCAATGACAGAACCCAACTTACAGTTGTCCGCAAACTTGGTCAGCCACAGGCCTTTTGTCTTTGCCTGGATCTCTGAGAAGTAGATGCCAAACAGTAGGGGCCCCAGGACAGATCCCTGGGAAACTCCACTAGTGACAGGTCTGCTATCGGAGGTGGAGGCATCAATTTTGACCTTGATGATCCTGTTGGTGAGCCAATTGACCACCCACATGATGAGATAGGGATTTACGCTAAGTTTTGTTAGCTTTTCAAAGATGTCAGAGTGGGGGATTTTGTCAAGGGCCTTGGCCAAGTGAAGGTGAGCTGCATGTACTGACTTTCCCTCATCCAGGGCCTTGGTGACAGTCTCAAAGAAGTCAGCCAGGTTCAACAGGCAAGATCTGACCTTGATTAATCCGAACTGGGTGGGGTCAAGTGCTTGGAGACTGCCTCTGTCCTTGTTTATGAGATCCATAATAATAAGCTTCATGGCTTTACAGATCAGACTTGTAAAGCTAATGGGGTGATAGTTTCCAGGGTCAGTAGTGGCACCACCTTTGTGCAAGGGGATGACAATGGCAGTTATCCACTCTGCTGGAATAAAGCCTGTACTTAGGCTGTGGTTTAATAGGATGCTCAATGTTGAAGCTATTTCTTGCTGGAGATTGTGCAGAATACAACCTGGGATACTATCAGGTCCCATGGAAGCTGTATTCTTTGCCTTGGATAGGGCCTTTAACTCTTGTTCAATGAAGATGTGAGGTGTGGGACAAGCTTTGGGATGTGAAAAGGGCCTTTGGGGGGGGACAGGGTGTTGAAGTTTGTGCTGAACCTATCTGCTAGCAGGTTGGCTAAGTCAACATGATCAGCGCAAGTGGTACCATTAATCAGTGCACGTGGTACCATTAAGTACTAATTCAGAACAAACCTGGGCTTTGCCATGGAGGTTCCTGATGTAACTCAAGAAGGCATTGCGGTTTCCCTTTGTTTTGGAGGCTAGTTTCGATTCATAATTTGCTTTGGAGATTTTCACTAGTAATCTAATTTGCTTGTTGAGGCTAAGGAGGGAGTATTTCCAAATTGGAATTTGTTCCTTTTTAACCTTGGACAACAGTTTCTTCCTTTTGTTGTAAAGGCTGTTGAGAGAGGATGTCCACCAGCCAGGTTTCTGTTTCCTTGATGAGCAGGTTTTACTTCTGTTGGGTATGGCTGAGTCCATGCAGTTGTGCAGGTGCTTGTATACTGCACTGGCCTGCTGTTCAGCATAGCTGTCTGCATCCTCTGAGGGAGGCAGTGGTGTGAAGCTACTGATACCCTCCCTTAGGAGGTTGTGGTCAGCTTTTGAGAAGTTTTTTAGGTTGATTACAACTGGGGGGGGGGGGGTTGGTGGGATAGAAACTTCAAATGAGACAGACCAATGATCTGATCTCTCCAGGGAAGAACATACTATGGGAGTGGTGCAGCAGTCACCCATGTTGGTAAGAACCAAGTCCAGAAAGTTATCTCCCCTTGTGGGGATGAGACGAGCTGGTCTAGTACTTTAGAATTGATGAAATCAAGGAATCTTTGGGCGAGTGCCAAGGGAATTAGTGCAGGAGTAGTTGACCCAGTCTATGATGGGGACTCCAATAATTTTTACTGCTTTGCATTATTCATCAAATAAGGGGAGTTTTCTTGGTGTGTGCCAACCAATCAAGTAAGGGGAAGTTAGTACTGTGTTGTAATTTAACAGGGGTGGATGCTGCTGTCCTGAGAATGTCCTCCTTTGGAGAAGATACCTAGTAACTATGAATTTGTTATCACTTTGCCATCCATTCCCTATTGCAATATTAGTAACTTATCATTTTTTAATGTAACACAGGCAATTTATTCTTCAAGGACAACGGGGAGTTTATTTGTAGATGAAATAAAGTTGCTTGCTGACAGCAACTTCTTCATTAGTTACAGATCTGTTTAATGTGGAATTATTTAGATGACTTTTACTTCTGCATAGATTGTGCATCTTTACTGATATTGGTGGATGTAATGACAGAAATTTGAGTAGACTTTTATGATGGGAATGTTCTGAACTGGGGCAATTTTGTCATTATTGGTTCATACATTTTGTTTAATTGCTTACTGGAAAAATGTTCAAAACAATAAATTTAAAACACGCTGTAACAAGTATGTTGCATTATACAAGGAATATAATTTAATACAGTCAGGAAGGTGAATAAAATGTGTGCAAGGGGCCTATGATTTGAAAACAGCCCAAAGGTAAACTTTATCCGCCACTGGCCAGAAGCATTTTCTTTGAATGTTGGTTTCAACGCTGTTTCAATGAATGTGAGTATCAGGGGCAGAGAAGTTTTAATGCTAAGTCTGTTTTCATTTTGAGACTGTACTGCTTCATTTAGCAGGAGTCTATCAGTGTTTGTGCTATAAAAATTAAAATCTAAGTTTTAAATGACATCCAAATAATCATTGTAGAAGTAAAGCATAAAGCAGTATGCACACTTGTGTTTATAGCAAATGAGAGAAATAGGCAAGTAATGGGACACAGGAATGGCTGCAAAGGGGAGGGCTGCATATGGGGGAAGCCCCATTTGACCATGGTTTTGTGAAGGTGGAGGGGCGGCAAACTCAAAGACAGCCCTGGGTAGCACAAACTCTAGCTATGCCTCTGCAGCAGGTGTTTGAGACCTGTTTTTGTCTTCTTCATCTGTGTGACCAATGGTTTACGTCTTCATCGCCGGCACAGAATTTGAATTCCAGAAGGCATTTGGACTGCAGATGAATGTGCAAGTGAGAGGTAGGTGTGTGTGTGTCTAAATGTTTAAGAGGTATGTGTGTGTGTGCAAGTAAGGGAGAGGTAGGAATGTGTCTAAGGGAGAGGTTTATACCTCGCATTTATCCAGATTTTTGCCTCATATTTTGTTTCTCATAAAATTGTGTTTTCCTGGCAAATCATTGAGGACTCAAGTCAGAAAATAATGGCAGACATTTTAGCTTTAGACTTCATATCATTCAGAAAATGTATACTAATGCACAACTTGTCATTCTATCCACTTTCTAAGGAGGTAGGAGGATGTATGTGTGTGTCATACCTGTCAACTGTACATATTTTCATAGAATGTCCAGATTTTTGCCTTATATTTTTGGTCTGTTCCTCATAAAAAATATTTTTAGTTTTTTTGACAAATCACTGGGATGAGCTAAGAATTAAAGTTACTAAATAATGACATGCATTTGAGTTTCAGACTTCATATCCTTCAGAAAATGCATTCTAACACAAATCCTGTTATTCTAGCAACTTTCTAAATGTGTCCCTAGTTTTGGGCCTTTGTCTCCAACAGATTTCTTGTGAAAGATAATGTGTGTGTGTGTCTGTGTGTGTGTCTGTGTGTATGTCTGTGTGTCTGTATAAGTGGGAGGTAGCATACCGCTCACCTATCCAGGTTTTTGCAGAATGTCCAAAGTTTTGTCCCATAGTCCTCCTAAAATGGATTGAAGTTGCTAAATAATGACAGACATTTGCTTTTTAGATGTCATATACTTTAGAAAAATGGATACTAACACAAATCCTGTTATTCTATCAATTTTCTATGTTCATGAGAGGAATATTTATGCCATGTCCCTATTTATTTTAGACTTTGTCCAGATTTCTTGCACTTAGAGGTTGAAGTGTGTGTGTGTGTGTGTGTGTGTGTGTGTGTGTGTGTGTGTGTGTGTGTGTGTGTGTCTGTGTGTGTGTCTGTGTGTATGTCTGTGTGTCTGTATAAGTGGGAGGTAGCATACCGCTCACCTGTCCAGATTTTTGCAGAATGTCCAAAGTTTTGTCCCATATTCCTCCTAAAATGGATTGAAGTTGCTAAATAATGACAGGCATTTGCTTTTTAGATGTCATATACTTTAGAAAAATGCATACTAACACAAATCCTGTTATTCTATCAATTTTCTATGTTCATGAGAGGAATATTTATGCCATGTCCCTATTTATTTTAGACTTTGTCCAGATTTCTTGCACTTAGAGGTTGAAGTGTGTGTGTGTGTGTGTGTGTGTGTGTGTGTGTGTGTGTGTGTGTGTGTGTGTGTGTGTGTGTTTATCAAATGGAATCACTATTGTGGTATAGAATTCTAAGGCAGTGTTAATAGGTAGCATGCTTGCATCTTGATGCAGAGAGCTGAAGTTTTGACTCTCACAGAATGTAGATTTGTATTTTAAGGGTGTGGGGTGCTACATTCCTGAATATGTCCTCCTTTGGATGAGATGCCTAGTAACTATGAACCTGCTTTTCAGCTTGCCACCCATTCCCTATTGCAATTACCAGCTTAACATTTTTATTGCAATGTAGGCAATTTATTCTTCAAGAGTAGCAGGCACTGAATTTATAGATGAAACACTGAACTATAGTTGTTTTCTATCAACAACTTCTTCATTAGTTTCACATCTCTTTTTAATGTGGAATTATTCAGATGACTTTTACTTCTGCAGAGATTGTACATATTGACTGATACTGGTGAATTGTAATGAGAGAAGTTTGAGTGGCCCTTTATGGTTGAAATGTTCTCAGTTGGGCAGTTTGTCATTATTGGTTCATATGTTTCATTGCTTAAAGGAAAAATGTTCAGAACTATAAATTTAAAACACACTCTAACAAGTGGTGCTGTATTATACAAAAGATATAATTCAATTAGTATATAGTATAATTAATACAGTCAGAAAGGTGAATCAAAGAACTTTTGCATGGTTCTAAAAATGTGTGCAAGGACCCTATGATTTGAAAACAGCCCAAAGGTAAACTTACCCTGCCACTCTCCAAATGCATTTTCTTTGAATGTGGGTTTCAATGCTGTTTCAGTGAATGTGGGTTTCAAAGGTAGAGAAGGTTCAATGCTAAGTCTGTTTTCATTGTAATACTATTGTTTTGTTTAGGTTTAGTAAATGTCTATCAGTGTTTGTGCTATACAATTTGAAATAAAAGTTGTAAATGAAATCCAAATATCTGTAATTATTGTAGAAGTAAAGCATAAAACAGTATGCACACTGAGAGATTTGAACAGCGTCTATGACAAATGGGGAGAAATAGCCAAGTAATGGGACACTGGAATGGCTGCGTTGGGGGGGGGGCTGTGTGGGCAGGGCTCTGGGTTTGCACCCCCCTGCAAAAAATCCTGCAGGCTCCCTTGTACAAGATATTAAAGATTTCATCCTAAAGCTTGCATGATGGCAAACACAACTGTATTGATATTTGACCTCTTCCTAGTGCAGCGAAAGAGATAATGAATATTAATTGCAGACTATTTATTTGTGTTGCAATGATTCTCATATTTCTCTAAATGTTTCACTAATCAAAGTGTCAGATAGAACTGCTTAGCCTCATATGAAAACTCACAGCTGTATGAAGAAAATACTGCTAGTACTATGTAAGGTTACTGAGATATCGAAAGCTATTTATACAACTTTACAAAAATTTACTGTGTTTATTTTGGCTTATAAAATCCAGTTTAAGACCTAGAATAAAATAAATGGAGCCAATATAAAGAATACTTTATGATGAATAATTTGCCATTTATGGTTTTATAACACTTATTTGAAGTGGGAGGCAGTAACTTCACATTTTGTAAAGGCTTCCCATTGGAAGTTACTACAAACTCAACAGAGATCCATTATAGCAAATGAGTAAAAAGGAATTCAACATTTATGTCCCAGGCTTCAAGAGGTTAAATTTTAAAATATGGCTACTTTTAAAAAGTTCAGCCCTTAATGTTGGTTTTGTGAAGCACCATTTTTTTTCAATTAAGGGCAGCGTGGTAACAGAAAGAAAGGAAACTGATATATGAAGCCATTTCCTGTTTTCATAGTAACCAGAGTACATCAAGCAATTTAAGATATCTCTGTTTTCAGAGGTACTTATGTGGCAACTAAGGATGTTGTAGGATTATCAAAGTAACACTTATATTTTTATTTCCACCAAAGAATGTGAAACAAATGTCATGTTATAGGTGGCCAGATGTTTATCTGTATGTAAGGGGAGCTTGATTTCAACTAATAAAAGCTAGTAAGCTGCTGCAGATTTTTGAAATTAAACAGCATACTCATTTTGATTTCTCAGTAAGCGAGCAACTCTTTGCTACAAAATGTAGGCGTAATATTATTACATTTTTATATTAAATACTAATTTTGATTCTAACATTTGATTCTATAATAATACAGGCCTACAACAGAAAATGACTTTATAAACGATGATATATTATAGTACTATTTCATAATTTACACGGAAATAATTAACTTGCTCACATAATTTTCCAATCTTTCATTAACATATGATGGACAGTAGTGTGTTTAACAATGAATGGCAGGAAATTAATTCCACAGAAACCCCTTCTTAGAAAGAAAAGAGAGAATATGGTAAATGAATACAGGCAGATAATATAGATAAGTAGACAGCGAGACAGACAGATTGAAAGATGGAAAAAATACATATAACTCTTCAAATGCAGTGCTGATGTTCAGTAAAAATGCATATAAATAATTCACAGTTCTTCTATGATAATTTTCTATAATGCTTTGAGACTGGTAACCCTAGAGCCAAGGTTTGCAGTTGCACAGCAGTTACCTATGAGGAGCATGGTTATGCCTATATGAGCTATTTCTGATGACTATAACAGTGAAAAAGCTTCTGTGAGGAAGCAGCCACATTCATGAAATGCTTAGAATGGGAAAAATACTGGTTTAGGCACATGGGAATTATTACATTAAAATATAAAGGCTCAACTGATTTAGACATTTTCTGAAGTTGTGGATGAGTGAGGCTGTCTGCAACCACACTTGATCCAAAGACATACAGTTAAGGCAAGCAGCACTAAGCTCAGCTATTCAGAATGATTTTAAAAATATAAAGGGGTTTTATAAATTCCCTATTGGGGAGTCCTTAAAATCTTTGAAGGGGAAGATAGGAAAGCTGGAAAATGGGGAAAAGGATCACAAGAGACACACAGAAGATGACATCGAGAAGGCTTTGCTTGAAGAGGTAGGAGAGGAGAGGTTCTATATTGTTGGCTAGGAACAGATTCCCCTATTTTTCAATTTTTTTTAATCTAAATTGGAAGTTTGGGAAGGAAGTAGGGTGTAGGAGAGATGATTATGGAAAAAAGGAGGGGAAGATAAGTTGTAGCCATGCACATCCCGGAATGCAGGATCTTAAATGTTTCCACTGTCTGATGATTGTACAGTGGAAGACTGCAATATTGGGGGGGGGGAACAGAGCCATATGGTGGTTTGCTGGGTGGAGCCAACTGGGACAGCGAGACTTCAATGACTGCAGAAAATCTTGTATGGTCCGAACTTCCCACTCCACTCCCAAGGTCACCACATTCTCTATCATCTTTAAAATTCATGGGATTAATGGCTTTCCACCCTTTGCCATGTCAGTAAGCCTACAGGACCAGAGCCACTGCCCTGACCTTGCGGGGAAGTGCATAGGTAGGCAGAAGGTGAATGTTCCCTGACCTGGAAGGAATGTGGTTAGGCTGCTCTTGGGATCTCTGGACCTGTTGATAAATGAGCATAAGTAGGACAGAAAAAAAATGAAATGCAAAGTAAAGGATAAAAAATAAGAGAAAAAGGGAGGCAGCCATCTTGCATATACAGCAAGTATTTTGGAAATAATGACTGCCTTACAAAATTCTTATATTAATAAAGGCTTTGTGGCTTACATAGAGTAATTTTTTTTTCTTTTTAAATATTTCTTGACTGACTTTCAAATAATTCCATAACTAATAATTATAGTGTGTTTTAAGGATTCTCTCTCTCTCTCTCTCTCTCTATATATATATATATATATATATATATATTACACACACACACACACACACACACACACACACACACACACACACACACACGTTCATAGATTAGTACTAGGCTAACTGCCCTTTTGGGCCATTTGAATCCTAGCCAGTTACCCCATGTGAGAATCAAACCCTGCACCTTGTGACTTTAAGGTAAACACCTTAACCATTATGTCATCCTCCCACCACTAATGTGTGCATGCATACTGCTTTACTTATACAATGATTATTTGGATTTTATTTTTACATTTTATAGCACAATGCACACACTAATAAATATCTGCTAAACAAAGCAATACTGCCTCAC
>NC_056743.1:230743854-230878854 GCF_019279795.1 Protopterus annectens | reverse complement strand
TTACACTGCATGCTATATAGGGAGAGAACCCATGTAGGTTGGTTCATAGGTTAGTATTAGGCTATTGACCCTAGGGCCTATACAAGCTTAGCCATAACAATTCCCTGGTTATTTCTTCCCACACTATTGACTTCCCTGGACCCATGTCAAGCAGAGTGACTGACGTGATCCCCGGGGTGAATTTCCTTTCTCCCATCCATTCATCAAGGTTCCTTTTGAAGAGAGCCAAGGAGATGCTCTGCTTGACATGTATGGGCAGTCTATTCCAGAGTATGGGGAGTCTCTGGGTCAGGAACCTATCACTCCAGCATGTTTTGTTCATTGTGATGACAAGGTTTAGATCCCTGGAGCGTGCGGCTCTGAGGGATTGAGATTTCTTTAAGTGGAGCATGTCTAACAGCTCTGGCTTTGACATGGCCTTGTATGTTAAGCAGAGATCGCCTCTGAGTAGACGATATGTGACAGAGTATAGCTGGTGTTTTTTTATACGGTCAGCATATGGCATCTGCTTTAGGCCTGTGATTCTTTTAGTGAGGTATTTCTGTGGCCTTTCCAGCTGTTGCAGATGTATTGTGAGGTACATACCAAACGGGGCATTATACTCTATAATGGGTCTAATGAGGGATGAGTACAGTGGGACAATGGCCTCCTTTTTTCTGGATGAATAGCCCTTAGTGATGAGGTGTGCCACATAGAAGGATTTCCTGACTGTTGTGGTGATGTGGTTATCGAAGATGAGACCACTGTCCACCTGTGTCCCTAAGTCTCTCATCACACTTTCGATGCTTAGTGTACTGCCACCTATGTGGTAATTCATGGGTACATGTTTTTTTCCAAAGAGGATAACTATACATTTCTTGGCATTAAGCTTGAGCCCATGGCTCTGTCTGTAAGGCCCTTCTGTAGAATATCCACATCATTTGGGGAATCAATAATGGCTCCCAGTTTGCAGTCATCTGCAAACTTTGTTAGCCAGAGTCCCTTAGTGTTGGCCTGTACTTCAGAGAAGTAGATGCCAAACAAGAGTGGTCCCAGGACTGAACCCTGAGGAACTACACTTGTCACTTGTCTAGAGCTGGATTTGGAGTCGGCTACTTTTACAGTCTGGGTTCTGTCAGTAAGCCAGTTGGCAACCCATCGAGTGATGTAGGGATTTCTGCCCAACTTAATAAGTTTATCTATGATTCCAGAGTGGGGGATGGTGTCGAAGGCCTTGCCGAGGTCCAGATAGGCTGCATGGACCGCCTTACCCTCGTCCACAGCTCTGAAGACTGATTCGAAGAAGTCAATCAGGTTCAGGAGACAAGATCGACCCTTCACAAATCCAGACTGGGTGGGATCCAGTGTTTGAAGGTTGTCAATGTCTTTGTTTATAAGTTCCATGATAATGCATTCCATGCCCTTGCAGATCAGGCTCGTCACACTAATGGGACGGTAGTTCCTGGGATCCAAGGTGGATCCCCCCTTGTGGAGTGGGATAACTGTAGCTGTGTGCCACTCAGTGGGCACAAAGCCTGAGGTGAGGCTATGATTAAACATGACACTTAGGTGAGGTGCCAGTTCATTTTGTAGTTCATGTAGTACACAGCCTGGGATGTCATCTGGTCCCATGGATGCTGTATTCTTAGCATTGGAGGGTGCGGTTTCTACCTGTGTGGCCGTGATTACCGGAATTTAGCAATCTTTTGGTATTGAGATGGGCCCTTTAGGGGTGAGAGGGGGGTGAAGTTGGCACTAACTTGATCTGCCAGGATATTGGAAATATCCTTGGGATCAATAAATTTAATGCCATTCTGTTGTAGCTCAGAGCAGATCTGAGCATTGCCATTTAGATTCTTGACATAACTATAGAATGCCTTGTGGTTGTCTTTGGAATCTTTGGCAATTTTATTTTCGTAACTAGCTTTTGAGGATTTTATGAGGGATCTCAGCTTCTTACTGAGGCTGGTGAGGGAGTTTTTTGCATCCTGGGATTCTCCTCTTTTCTGCAACAGTTTCTTTGTTCTGTTGTATAGTTTGTTTATAGCAGGGGACCACCAGATTGGCTTCCTTTTTTTGGAGGAGAGCATCTTGGTTCTATTTGGGATGGCACGATTCATGCACGAGTGGATGTGCTTGTACAGTGCCTTAGTGTAGGATTCTGCAGTCGAACTTTCAGATCCCGTCTGCATGGGTGTCATGAAGTTTGTCACTTCTGACTTCAGTAGCATGAAGTTGGCTTTGGAGAAGTTTTTTTTAAGGAAGTTTCCTTACTGGGGGGTGGGATGTGGATGTCAAGGGTGATTTGCTTATGGTCAGACCTGATCAATGAGGGGGTGACCTCTGGTGTGGAGCATCTCCCATGTTGGTAATGACCAGGTCTAGGATATTGGAGCCCCTGGTGGGACAATGGAATTTATGAATTCCAAGAACTATTGGGAAAAGGAGTTGGTACCCGAGTAGTTTTCCCAGTTAATGGCAGGGTAGTTGAAATCACCCAGTATTAGGGTGTTTGGTTGTATCTTAATATTTTCCAGTATGTTTAGAAAGTTGTAGTGAGAATCTTAGGGCATGGTGGGGGATCTGTAGCAAGCTACAATTTGGATTGCACCTATGACTAAAGTGTTAGGTACGTTGTCTTGCCTTAGGGGCTGTTGCTGGGTGGCACGTGGGTATTGTGAGCTATGTAACACTTTGGTTGTGATTGGTGTTTGTTTGCATTTCAGCTTCAGAGGTCCTTGTTGCTTGGGCAGGTTACAGTTAAGGGCCTCTCCATATGTGGATTTAGTGTTGCTATGGGTGGGTGTTGGTGGTATGGGTTTAGAAGGGCTATGTGTTGCTTGAGGTGTAGTGTGGGTTTTAACCTTCTCCTCTTGACTGTCTAGCACAATCTTGGGTGGAGAGAGCTTTGCTTCCAGTTTGACTATGCAAGTGCATCTCTTACAGATTGTAATGTTGGGTGGTAGGAGGAGAGGATTGCCTGTGTACATGAGGCAATTGCTGCATTGCCGCAGTATGCCCAGATTCACCAGTTGGACAGGAGAAATCACCAGAAGCTGGCTCTTGGACATACCTGGTTTGGTGCTTTTTTTGTAAAGTACAGGAGATGTTTTCCCTTACCTTAGCAAGGTGCTTTGCAATTATAGGCTGTTTAGCGCCTGTGATTAATTTCTCATTAACAAGGAGAGTTGAGTGCTTGTATCAGTTTAAGGCTTCCTAGTGTTTTCCAGCAGGTATTAGAGCAATTGCTAGTCACAGGGATGCTTAAAGGTAAGATGAAAAAAAAAGTTTATCCTAAACACTGCAGTGTGCACTAGAGAAGTTAGATGTGAAAGTAGGTAGCGTAAGTTTTACCTGTCTAAAAAGTTACGTTTTAGTGGAGAGTCACTATTTTTAAAACAGCAAGATAGATTGAAAGGGGGTTGTCACATTTGTATTCTGGTACTATGGAATACAGTAGGATGGCCAATAAATTTAAATAGTTGAAGGGGAGTGATTTCACAAAATGATAATTTTTTGCTTACTCACACAAGCCAGTGAAAGCAGAGAGGAAATGAGATAGATGATCAAATTAACATAAGAGGCAGGCAACTAGAAAGAAAGTGGTATTTAAGAACACAATAGTAACATGGTTGGAGAGTGGGGAAAAAAATTCTGCCTGACTCACAAGAGACAGAGCTATGGTCTATTTTGAAGTTTTAATATGCAGTTAAAAGCAGAATACAAGTAAAACACAAGGTAAAGAAAACAAATCACAGTATTCAAAATATAAAAAGGCAATAAAGTAATACAAAATACAACAAATAAAAAGCAAACTAACCTTTCCTTCACAGCAAAGTGTAGCAGAGTGTGGGTGAGCCTTTCTAGTAAAGTACCTCAACACTAGTGTCTCCTCAACCACAGGAATACCTTATGGTGGATGGTATGGTCTCAGAGGTAGCAGTGTCCACTGCAACACCTATGAAAAGGGGTTTCAGCTACAGCCATGTGTCACAGCTACCTCCAGAAATACAAAAAAGCACTGGCTGCCCAGCAGCATATGTGCCATGCCACCAGCTGGACTCAGTCCCCTACCACACAAAGACAGGTAGAGATGGTCAGAGTACTACAGGATCTATATGGGGATTTCCATCAATAGATAGAAATAGTAGAGAGCAGGAATACTGCCATGTCACACTTATGCACAGTCTGGAGGCACATACAACAGCCATCTCTGCCTCCCTGCATACACTAGTCAAGACCTACCAGATTCAAGTAGGAAGTAGTGGGGGACAGGGACAAGGAAGGGGTGCTATCTGGTCATGTGAGAGCATAGCACTTTGCAATCCATGTGCTTCTCAGGAAAGTACTGGAAATAGTAGGAGGTATTTAACACGGCAGAAGTCATGCAGGCCTCAGCAGCATTCATGAACATGTAGCAGAACCTCTCATTTGTGGGATCGATCATACAGCACTGAGAGATCAGTACCTGTCAACTCACCTTGATCTGGTAGGTCACATCATCACAGCAAGTCAGCATGAAGCTCACGTGGCAGCACTTCCTCATGATCACAGGCACCGTCACCTACCATACCATTAGGGGACATTTGACCTACTGAAACTCAGGGCTGGCACTGCAGTTAATGAAAATATCACGTATCAATTCATCATCATGCATTTCACTAGACTAATGTCAGTGTTTAAAGTAAAACAGCATGTTTATATATGTTGATTGTGGTGAGGGAAGGAAAACTTCATAACGCTATGTACATTAGTAGTAAGAGGCTTTTCATTAGCATTTATTTGAGCTCAGGAATGGTAATGCTTACAATAAAAATTTATAAAGGGGTAAGTTGCAGGCTGCAGTGTGTAACACTATCAAGGGCCTATTCAGCAGCATGCATTTCAATTGAGTAATGTTGTTACTTACAGTTACACAAAATATAATAAAAAAAGTCTATACTTAGGGCATGGGGAGCAGAACAATGAACATGCAATACATTATTAAGAGGCTAACACACTAGAAAAAAAATGAATTTCATGACTAACAATCCTGCCATCAACATTAGCCCTGTTATCACTTCACCCTCAGGACTGCACACATAAATAACAGAAACAACAAGCATCATTACCAAATATGAAGTAAAAAGAAAGGTGCAATTTTGCCATTTATAATGCCTCTATGCACTGTGCAGAAATGCATCAAAAATTACTATGAATTACAAACAGGCAAGAAGAGGGCTCATTAGTATAAGGGGTACTAAAATCATTTCAGATTTGAATTTCATTACTCCTTCATTTGCATAAGTTCATTTGAGGCTATCACGTGTGAGTACTGGACTCTATAAATCAGACCAAGGCTGTGCTCATACACAACCAGTACAATATTGCTACACCTCAGGATAATGTCAGTGAACACCATTCCAAATGTCTTTGGGCTACTCTGTTTAAATGTTTGGGATCTTTCATTCTGGTCTACTTATGAAACAAAGTTTAGTTACAGTTTTCCTGGCGGTAACTAAGACAATAATTACGTATTAGCCCATAAATAAATATACATTCTAGGTTTTAATAGCTTGGTGATGTAGTAATCAGTTTATCACTGACGTTTTCTAATTATAGAAAGAAAGACTCAGCAATGTATGGCAATTTTCTTTTAATGTGACTGAAATGATCGTGGGTGTATTCCATTATTCTTTTACTTTTCTTCACTTTTTATGTTATAGTGCTCCTATTTTTAATGGTTAAATAATCTGAATGATTAATGATTTTTTAATGTAGGCACAAATCATGATAAGAGAATCAAACAAAGTAGATCATATAACCAGTCGTGGCTTGAAGAATAGGCACACTGATATGCATCTGTTACCAAAAAAGTACTACTGGTAAGGGACATCTAACTTTACTGAATCCAATCTTTTATACAAGTCATCTGTAATCAGAAAACAAGGAATACTTTAGAATTGTATGTACTGAACAAAGACTGTTAATGTAACAGAACAGTAACACTTCTGGCTTCTATTTATCCACAGATATAGATGCATTACAGCATATCAGTCTATTCAATCAATAAATAAACTGCGTGACTGATTGGACTAGAGCATTGGCAGCAGTGGAGAATGAAACATTCTATTGATTCATAGCTGGTGTTAGAACATAGATGACAGATCTTAATGGTATGACAGAGAGAATAGAATCTGATTCGAAAGAAAGTACATGCTTTGTCTGCCTTCAGTATTACAGAGGTCATATTATACTATCCTGAAAGATTAATAGGATATAGTGCTGAAAGCCTTAACAAGTACACTCTTAGTTCGAGTTAACTTGGAGATGCAATGGTCACAAAAGGAACTAAATAGTTAGCGAGAATAAAAACTTCTCAAACAAGAAAATACAGTTCCAAAGGAACGCTCGAGTGGAGTAATATAAAATAGCTGAAATTAGCTGTAAGTAAACTGTAGGCAAACACTAAGTGCCTTAAAAGTAGATTTATTTGAATGCGCTTTCATCTAAAATAACAAGACTTCATCAGAAACATTTAAATGACAAAACCAGTAGTGCTTTTATATCTTACAATTGAATAATTACCAATCGATGAATATACTTCCCTCTCATTATTTAAAGAAACATTCTACTATTCACAGTTCATCCATTAAAAGTACCCTTTTAAATATCTATACTTTACTATTTAAAATACTACCTAATATATTTAATATAAACTTTACCAAACCATTAGTTAAAAGCTTTTTACAAAAAATTGTACATTAATATAACATTGTATAAAAAAACATAATGTAAAAAACATAATGTAAAAATGTTTTACAACTTAAATGAGTGGTATTTTAAAACAGGCATAATACTACATGTTTTGTTTTACCTGGGAAGTGGGTGGAATTCAGTCTTATTTTACACTTTAACTCTTCCCTTTCCAACCTGTTTTTCCAATCACCTCCCCTGTGGTCATTACCTAGGTTCTCCAAAATACCAAAGTGGAAGGTTTTACAGGAGTTGTTATCCCTGAAATGTTTATAAAGAGCATTGTTATCGTCCTCACGTCTAATAGCGTAAAGGTGTTCATATATCCGTCTGCGCAGAGCCCTCTCAGTTTTCCCAACGTAAAACTGCTGACAGTTCTGACAGACAGAAAGATAGACTAGCTGTTTAGAACCACATGAGCCTCTCTTTAAATATACTTTCCCCTTAGGTGTCCCAATCTCCACCCAATCAACATTTAAAATATATGAACAGTAAGCACAAGAACCACATCTCCTAGTTCCTCTGTATATATCATTTGTCTTTATGGGATGTTCAAGTAAATATTTAAGGTTGTTACTAGTTTTGAACACAAAACAAGGTTTTCTTCGCACAACATCCATTAAACTTTCTTCACCCTTGAACATCACCCAATTTCTCCTAACTATTTGTTGGATGTCCTTCACCTGGGAACCATAAGTCAGTACCATAGATTGTGTGTAATTTTGTTTATTACTGTCCCCAATTTGTTCAACTTCGTTTTTTGAACTCTCAATAGGTTTCCTCAATAGGGGTACATATTTCTTACCCCATTCATTTAAAACTCCTTCACTAATAGAGTGTAACAGAGAAGTTTCCATAAAAAGATAAACTAAATAAGCTATCTCATTCTTACAAGTCTCTTCAGAAGAGCACATTCTTGCTATCCTAACCATTTGGCCCTTTACAATATTTTTCTTGGTGGGTCCTGGGTGACAACTGTTATATTCCAAGTAATCATTCGAGATATATATATATATAAAAGCAAATTGATTAATTGAATAATTGAAATCAGAAGTTGTATAAAATAGCAAGCAGGAATATACGTATTATTCTGATGAAGTTTCTTGTTTTGGAAATGAAAGCGCTAAATCTTTTCTGCTTGCATTCTGCTTGAAACGTTTTGAATACTGTCATGCTGTGCTGTGCTGTGTTGTCATTAAAAACCTTACTACTATACAGCGTTTGAGTTCGTGTCTTGTGGACTGAAAAGTTTTTCTGTGGAATTAACCAAGTTTTTCTTCACATTGGCCTTTACACCAAGCTGTGGGACTGCCTTCACTGGATCCTGTGGTAAGGAGATTTGTGGTGACTATGAGAGCACATGTTTTGTGAAATAGCTTGCATCTATGCAGTAGCCAGGAGCACAATAAGCCTATGCCTTTTAGAAGATAGGAACAACAGAGGGCTATCAGATATATGCAGTAATGACAGTTAAAAACACTGTTTTCTGTGGCCATTACTTCTATAGCTGAATGGAATCAGTAGATAAGATTAACACAATCACAGACATTAAGGTACAGGACACTGCCCCAGACGTGCAGGTCAGTATGTACAAGACGATTAAAATGCAATGTGAGTGGGCATAATTTGTGACAGAGGTGTGCACACCTGCTAAGATGAGAAGGTTGCTAGTGAAAAGTCTGGTTGCTGCTTAACCTAGAAGAGAGCAGGCTACATGGACTAGAACAGAGCAGACTACAGGAACTGAGCAACCATGGTAGAACCTGTGAAAAAGCAATAAAAATTATCATGTGTCCATCTTTCAGCAGAGAGGATGCATATTCTAGCTGCCATATCAAATCTGAGGCATTTGTGAGTAATAATATCCTTCTATAATCATTTTAATGCCACAAAAGTTAAGGTGATGCAACATGTCTACACCAGAGTATATCTTTTGTTCTGCATTTTGAAGAACTCAAGCTTTGCTCCCCTGATGTATCCCCTAATGTCCAGTAAGATCTAGGGAGACTACTGTCTTTTTACAGCCATCTCTGAGATACCCAAGGAATGGAGGTTAGGTTTATAATGAAATTATAATTCTCAGGTTTAGGAAGGAGTCCAGTAATTCTGCATATTAAGGTTTTCCCTAGTCTCAGTTCTATAGGTTTCACTTCAAACAATTTAGGTGTTACACATTTTCCAACTACTGTCTTTTGAAAGTGCTTCACTATTTTCCAGTCATAATGCTGTTAATGTTTATTTTATTCTGACTGTCTACTAGAAGGTAGTGTGGTCCCCCAGTCTATTTTCATTCATAAGGACTTCATACATTATGAATGTGTTATAGCTCATCTTTCATTTGTATGTAGTTAGTACTGCTTTATTTTCACAAATGCATGTACTGCTGCCAGCTCCTCTTATATAAACTATACCCATATACAAGGGTGCCCGCAGGCAGGTGCAAGGGGGTGCTGTTGCACCCCCCCTGGAATCAGCTGGCCGGGAGATTCATTTCCTTTTAATTAACAAAAAAAGTTTTTTAAGGGCGTTCTTCTATAAGAATGACCATTTGCATCCAGTTGCACAGATACAACAGGTATTTGAACCTGTTTTTTGTCGTCTGTGCGACCGATGGTTTACGTCTTCATTTTCCACTTCCATGTGGGAATTGAATTCCAGAAAACGTTTGGACTGCGGAAGAATGTACAAGTGAGAGGTAGATGTGTAAGTGTTTAAAAGGTGTGTGTGTGTGTGTGTGTGTGTGTGTGTGTGTGTGTGTGTGTGTGTGTGTGTGTGTGTGTGTGTGTGTGTGTGTGTGTAAGAAATAGGTAGGTAGGGGTGTGTGGATGTAAGTCATTGGTAGGTAAGGGTGTGTATGCGTGTATGTAAGAAGTAGGTAGGTAAAGGTAGGGGTGTGTGTGTGTGTAAGAAATAGGTAGGTCTGTGTGTGTGTGGCAAAGGGAAGTAGGGATGTGTGTGTGTGTGTGTGTGTGTGTGTGTGTGTGTGTGTGTGTGTGTGTGTGTGTGTGTGTGTGTGTGTGTGTGTGTGTGTGTGTGAGTGTGTGTGTGTGTGTGTGTGTGTGTGTGTCTATGGGGTTATACCTCGCAATTACCCAAATTTCTGCCTCATATTTTTGGTTTGTTTCCGATAAAATTGTTTTTCTAGCAAATCCTTGAGGACTGAAGTCAGAAAATAATGGCAAACATTTTAGCTTTAGACTTTATATCCTTCAGAAAATGCATACTAATGCAAAACTTGTTGTTCTATCAACTTTCTAAGGAGGTAGGGATGTGTGTCTGTTCATACCTCTCAGCTGTACAAATTTTCACAGAATGTCCAGATTTTTGCCTTATATTTTTGGTCTGTTCTTCATAAAAATTCTGTTTTTTTTCACAAATTACTGGGATGCGCTAAGGATTAAATTTAAATAATGACATGCATTTGAGTTTCAGACTTCATATCCTTCAGAAAAATGCAATCCAACACAAATACTGTTATTCTAGCAACTTTCAAAATGTGTCCATAGTTTTGGGCCTTTCTCCCCATTATAACAGGCTTTGTCCAGATTTCTTGTGCTAAGAGTTTGAGAGGTATGGTGTGTGTGTGTGTGTGTGTGTGTGTGTGTGTGTGTGTGTGTGTGTGTGTGTGTGTGTGTGTGTGTGTGTGTGTGTGTGTGTGTGTGTGTAAGAGGGAGGTAGCATACCCCTCAGCTGTCCGGGTTTTTGCAGAACGTCCAGGATTTTGCCCCATATTCCTCCTAAAAAAGACTGAAGTTGCTAAATAATAACATACATTTGAGTTTTAGACATCATATCTTTTACAAAAAATGCATACACAAATCTTGTTATTCTAGCAATTGTATAAGTTCATGAGAGTAATATTTATAATCTGTCCCTATTTATTTTAGGCTTTGTCCAGATTTCTTGCACTACGAGATTGAGATGCATGTGTGTGAGGGAGAGTGAAATGCCCTAGTTAGAGTTAGCAGTTGGAATTTATTTTTAAGTGCATTTTCAAGGAATTGTCACCCTGAAATGAAGAGAAGTTTACTGCTGCTCAGGCTAAGTCTGCTTAAAATATGCGACTGTTTTGTTTAGCAAATGGTATCACTATTGTGGTATAGAATTTTAAAGCTGTGTTAGTAGCACAGCAGGTTGCATACTTGCATCTTGATGCAGAAGACTGTCGGTTCTACTCCCACAGCATGTAGATTTGTATTTTAAGGGGGTGGGGTGCTTCAGTCCTGTGTATGTCCACCTTTGGATGAAATGCCTAGTAACTATGAACCTGTTTTACCATTTTTAATGTAACATAGGCAATGTATTCTTCAAGGGCAGCAGGCACTAAATTTGTAGATGAAACACTGAAATATAAAGTTGTTTTCTAGCAACAACTTCTTCATTCGTTTCAGATCTCTTTAATGTGGAATTATTCAGATGACTTTTACTTCTGCATAAATTGTCCATATTGACTGATACTAGAGGATCGTAATGAAGTTTGTCATTATTGGTTCATATGTTTTGTTTAATGGCTTACTGGAAAAATGTTAAAAACTAAATTTAAAACACACTCTAACAAATGGTGATGTATTTATACAAGGGATATAATTGAGTTATTACATATTATAATTAATACATTTAGGAAGGTGAATCAAAGAACTTTTGCATAGTCATAAAAATGTGTGCAAGGGGCCTTTGATTTGAAAACAGCCCAAAGGTAAACTTAACCCACCACTGGCAAGATGCATTTTCTTTGACTGTGGGTTTCAATGCTGTTTCAGTGAATGTGAGTTTGAAAGGTACAGAAGTTTTATTGCTAAGTCAGTTTTCATTGTAAGACTATTGCTTTGTTTAGCAAATGTCTATCAGTGTTTGTGCTTTAAAATTCTAAATAAAAGTTGTAAGTTAAATCAAAATATCTAATCATACCATTGTAGAAGTAAAGCAAAAAACAGTATGCACACAGAGAGATTTGAACAGTGTTTATGGTAACTGGGGAGAAATAGCCAAGTTATAGCACACTGGAATGGATGTGTGGGGGGCTGAGTGGGGTGCTGTGGGCTTGCACCCCCTAGCAAAAAATCCTGCAGGCTCCCCTACCCATATACTCTAATTATTTTCAGTTAAGCAGTCTACTCTTGCCTGAAACTTGGTGATGGCAGATGGACTCAAATTTATCCAATCAGATGAGTTACCAGAAAAAAAGGCTAAATATGTCTAAACACACACTATATCGATCATGAAGTAAAAAGTTAGCTTGATGTCATGACATATCACAGCTGTAGATGCAGAATGTGAATATGTGGTGTGCTAAGGTGACTTGAATGGATGATATTTAAAGTGAATTACGTAAAACCATGTTGCTTAATTTGTTCACATCCTTCATTAGATGTAAGCACAAACACCCCAGTTCAAGACCACACTCCTTAGAAAAGAACAAAAATTCTTACAAATTCTGGTCTATGGGGAAGTTTTGCGTAGATGGAAAGATTGCCTCACTACAACCATGATTTTCTCCAGCAGTTATTCAAGTTTGAAAAAAAATGTATACACAGAATTATCCAAGCACATCCAAGGTAAGACTGACATTGTCTTTCCATGTGACTTTCAATTATTTGAATAATGGTACAGCTGTGTGCAACATTGCTGAAGAACTTTGGTGTATTTTGATTTAAGAAGGTATTGTATGGCATTTTTTTCCCATGAGCCTTTCATTTATTTGAATATGAGCACAGTTGTTTGCATTACTGTTAAAGAAGCTTGTTGTGTTCTGCTTTAAGCTGGTATTGCATTTAATAGATTCAATGAAAACCAATATATATATGAAGAAGTGCATCTTAGTACCATCTATAACCAACGTGGATAAATAAAATGCTTCTAAAAAGTGATACATGCCTTCATCTCCTGAAGAGTTATAATACAAGGCTGCCCTTTCAATCCATGCAGGACAGCACATCCACCAGAACACTTGCTTCTTATATATATATGCATGTTTACAGTTATAATAAATTAATTGGTTTGCATAAATATAACATAACCTTGGATGGGTTACTGAGTGTTGAGAAAATGTTTATTAGATACAAAAAAACTTATATTTTTGCTAATGGGGATTTTTAACTGGTTTAAGTTCTGTATGAACTTGTATTGTACTGTTTCAGATCTTCTCTCACATAATCCATTTCTTTGCTGGATACTCTTATTTCCTCTTACCCTCCTCCTATCTGCCCCAAACGTCTTCACCAGATTGTCTAGACTCTAGAATCATTACCACCTTGCATGCCATCCCTAGCCTATTCCCCTTTGATTACTACCCTGAAAAGAGAATTTTCCAGATTTTAATGTCTTCAACCTTCATCCAAAGAACAATTTCTATTCTTCTACCATGTCATCACAAATTTCTTTCTTTCTATGACAAATCAAGAACACAAGGATTATACTCACTTATGTCTCTCATCAAGCTCATTCAAGAACTATATACCTTCCTCTTTTATTTCAATAGTTTATGTACCATAAAAACCCTTTACGCATGATTATCTGTTTATCCCATCGTTTACTTAAACTATGCAGTGCCATACTCAGCTACCCTCCAAAGGAAGCACACTTCTTTTGCCTTTCTCCCTGAGATCATCCTTTTGGTCACTAGCCTGCATTCATTACCACAGGTAAGGGTGCGACATGAATGGAAAAGTAAACAGTGAGGTGTGCTTGAGATGCAGTTTTTGCTTCACTTTCATAGTCTTGTAAAGTACCTGCTGTACTGTTACTGCTGTAAAAATCTGATGGTCATCTCCTAATACTTTTGATCTTCAGTTTTCAACAAGACCCCAAGACACCAAGATACTTAAATGTATATATAAAGTCATCCATCCCTGGTAACTATCATATTGACAACACACCCCTAACAGTTGACCCAGTAGTCAGGGACACACATAGATAGCAATCCAGCCTTTGACCATCACGTGTCTAAAGTAGTGACCTAGCTTTTGACCATCACATGTCTACAGTAGTGAGGCAATCATCCTGTGTTGCCCAACTTATGAACAAAAGAATGGCATCTAAGTCCAAGGAAGTCATTGTTCCACTGCATTCTGGATTCATCAAACCTATCATTGAGTGCAGTGCCCTCTTTGGTATGGACCTAACCAGGCATATCCAACAACTGGAACATCCACAGAGGTTCCTCACTAAAAGAATACAGGGTGTAAATAAAATGTCCTATGCAGACCGCCTCAAGGCTCTATCCCTGTATTCTGTCTCCTACAGGCATTTGAGGGGAGATCTATGCCTGGCTTACAGGGCATTGTCAGACTCCACTCTGATGGACCTCCTGCATATCCATAAAACAAACACCACCAGAATTACCCATTCTAAAGACTTAAACCTCGCCTGCAATATAATTAGGACCTGCTGGAGAGACAAGTATGTATCCCAGAGACTACCCCGTTTATGGAACAGGCTCCCCATCCATGTGAAGTAAAGTTCCTCCCTAACCCAATTCAAGTTCAACTTGTACAATTGGATGAGGAACCAGAAATCCATCCCTGGTTTGGCACCTATGTCTCTAATGGACACAGGCAACCTGTAAATGATTAATCTCCTAGACCCTTGCTTACACTTATCAAGGGATTCAGAACTTGTCAAAGATCTGGGATGTATGGCTAGGCTTAAAACAGCCCTTGTGGTCATTGGTCTAGTAAAGACCTATGAACTCTCACTGACGCATGGTTCAATGTAATTCATTTAGCAAGAATATAAGTTGAACTTACAATTACAGTATAAGTTCAGATGATCACTGCTGCAGTGGTTTTAGCTTATACTGCTTTGTAAAAGTATGTACAGAGCACCATGTAGCAGCTTCTAAAATACTTCTAGAGTTCAGTCCTTTCCAAAACACCATAGAAAAAGCCAAGGTCCTTGTAGAGTGGGCCATGACCCTGCCTGGAAAAGATTTGTCATAGTGAGTATAACACAGGTTGTCCTCTTTTCTTACCTTCAAAAAAAAGGAACAACTGATCTGAAGATCTGAAAGATTTATCTCTATCAGTATAGTACCAAAGCTGTTTGTGGACATTCAAGGCATGGAAGCATCCTTTCTCTCACATTTTTAGGTTCCAGAAAGAAATGAGGGAGATGTATAACTTGGCTTAAAGAAACCTTGGATACCACTTTAGGCATAAAAGACAAATTAGTTCTCAAAGAAACTCTGTCCTTGTAGAAAATGAGCTAGGGTTGACTCACCATAAGAGCTTATAACTCAGTTACCCTATTGCAGAGATCAGAACAATCAGCAAAACTGTTTTCTATGTTAAAAACCTCAAGTCAGCCAGATTAGGTGCTTCAAATGAAGCAACAGCTTGTTTCTCTAACACAAAATTAAGATCCCAAGGCAAGGCCACCTGTTTACTTAGAAACCTGTAATGCAAAACACCTATCAAAAACATTTTGACATGTGGCTGCCTTGAAACAGGAGGATGCATGGGCAGACTTGCTAAAATGGCAAAAAAATAAAAATAAAAACTGAACCTGAAAGTACACATCAGGGTGATACAAAAATGGGGAGTGTTACCATCAATACATGATGATGTCCGATAGATGACACATAATAAGAGGGTATTATCATCACCACCTGAAAGTGCACATCAGGGTGACGATAATAGGGGGTATTATCATTACCAGAAGGTAGTGCATGTCAGGGTAACACATAACAGGGGTATTATTATCAGCACATGATGAGATCTGATGGGTGACAAATAATGGGGGGATATTAGCATCAACACATGATGAGGTCCGATGGGTGACACATATTGGTGAAATACTATAATCAATACCTGAAAGTGCATTCAGGGAGAAACATAATGAAGGTATTATCACCACCAGAAAGTGCATGATGAGTGACACATAATGGGGAGGTATTATCATCACCACAAGATGATGTCTGATGGATGAAACATAATGTAGGGGTATTATCATAATCACCTAAAAGTGCATTTCAGAGTTAAACATAAGGAGGGGTATTATCATCACCAAACAAAGTGCATGTCTGAGTGACACATAATGGAGGGAGTTATCATCACCACCACCTGAAAGTGCATGCCAGGGTGACTCATAATAGGGACTATTATCACCATTAAGTGCATATCAGGGTAACATAATGGGGTGGTATTATCATCATCCCATCAAAGTGCATGTCAGGGTGACACATAATGGTGATGTTATCATCATCATCTGAAAGTGCATGTCAACATGAGACAACGGGAGGAGTATTATTGTCAACACATGAAAGTACATGTTAGGGTGGCACATAAGGGGGGTATTATCAACACATGAGGTCCGATGGGTAAAACAGAAGGGGAAGTATTATCATAGCTACCTGAATATGAATGTCAAGGTGACACATAATGGGGGGGTTATTATCATCACCACATGATGAGGTCTGATGGGTGACACTTAATGGGGGGTATTACCATCAACAACTGAAATTGCATGTTAGGGTGACATAACTGAGGGTAATATCATCACCAAATGAAAGTGCATTTCAGGGTGACACATAATAGGGGTATTATCATCACTTCCTATAACTGCATGTCAGGGTGATAGATAATGGCAGGAATATTATTATCACCACCTGAAAGTGCATGTCAGGGTGACACATAATGGGGGTATTATGATCACCACATGATGACGTGCGATGAGTAATGCATAATGGGGGTTATCATCACCATCTGAAAGTGCATTTTAGGGTGACATGTAATGGGGGGTATCATCACCACCTGAAGGTACAGGCCAAGGTGACACATAATGGGTGGAGTATTATTCTCACCACATGAAAGTGCATGTCAGGATAACACATAATGGGGGGTATTATCATCACATGATGAGGTCTAATGGGTAACAAATAATGGGGGTATTATTTGCACCTGAAAGTGCAAGTCAGGATGACACATAATGGAGTGTATAATCATAACCACATAATAAGGTCTGATGGGTGACAAAATGGTTGGGTATTATTATCATGCCAGGGAGACACACAGTTTTTGGGTATTATTATCACCACATGAAGATTCATGTCAAGAGACATAATGGGTGGATATTATCATCAGCACATGATGAGGTCCAAGGGGTGACAGATAATGTGGGGTATTATCATCACCCAATGATGAGGTCTGATAGGTGACATATAATGGAGGTATTATAATCACTATCTGAAAGTGCATTTCAAGGTGACACATAATGAGGGATATTACCATCACCACATGAAAGTGTATGTCAGGGTGAATAACAATGGGGATATTTTCATCACCACATGATGAGGTCGGATGGGTGACACATAATGGTGGCTTTTATCTTCACAACATGAAAGCGTACATCAGCGTAACACATAATGTGGGGTATTATCATCGCTTGATAAGGTCTAATGGGTGACACATCATGAGAGGGTATGATCATCGCCACATGATGTAGTCCAATGGGAGATACATAATAGGGTGCATTATCATCACTGTCTGAAAGTGAGTGTCAGGGTGACAAATAATTGGGGGTATTATTATCACCACATGATAAGGTCTGATGGGTGACACATAATTGGAGGTATTATCATCACTATCAGAAAGTGCATGTCAGGGTGACACATACTGCCATGTGTTATTATAACCACATAATGAGGTCCGATGAGTGACAAAATGCTGGGGTATTATCATCACCACCTCAAAGTGCATGTCAATGTGACATATAAGTGGGTAGTGTTATCATCACCACATGAAAGTTCATGTCAGGGGGATGTAAAATGGGGATATTATCATTACCACATGATGAGGTCCCATGGGTGACACATAAGGTGGAGTAATACCATCACCACCTGAAAGTGCAGGTCAGGGTGACAGATAACAGGGAGGTATCATCCTCACCATATGAAAGTGTACCACAGGGTGACACATAATGGGGGTATTATCATCACCACCTCAATGACCCATAACACATAATAGAGGGATTGTATCATCACTATCTGAAAGTGCATGTCAGGGTGACACATAATGGGGGGTATTACCATTGCCACACAAAAGTGCATGTCAGGATGAATAACAATGTTTGGTATTATCATCACCACTTGATGAGGTCCAATGGGTGACACACCATGGGAGGTTATCATCGCCACATGATGTAGTCCAATGGGCAACACATAATAGGGGGTATTATCATCACTATCTGAAAGTGCATGTCAGGGTGACACATAATGAGGTCCAATGGGTGACAAAATGCTGGAGTATTATCATCATCACCTCAAAGTGCACGCAATTGACATATAAGTGGGTAGTGTTATCATCACCACATGAAGGTTTATGTCAGAGTGATGTATAATGGGGTATTATCATCACCACACGATGAAGTCCTATGGATGACACATAAGGTGGAGTAATATCATCACCACCTGAAAGTGCATGTCAGAGTGACACATAATGTGGGGTATTGTCATCAGCACATGCTAAGGTGGAATGGGTGACACCTAACTGGGGCTATTATCATCACCACCTAAAAGTGCATGTCCTGGTGACACATAATTGGAGGGCAATATCATCAGTACCTGAAACTGCATGTCAGGGTGACACATAATAGGGGGATATTATCATCACCACCTCAATGACACATAATACATTATAGGGAGATATTATCATCACCACCTAAATGTGTAGGTCCAGGTGACACATAATCAGATGGTAATATCATCACATGGAAAGTGCATCTCAGGGTGACACATAAGGGGATGATATTATCATGACCACATGATGAGGTCCAATGGGTGACAGAAAGTGGTGTGTTATCACTACCTCAAACGACATGTCAGGGTGACACATAATGGGTGGTATTATCATCATCACATGGAAATGCATGTCAGGTTGACACATAAAGGCATCACCACCTGATAACATCCAGTGGATGACATGCACTGGGGGGGTCTTATCATCAGCACCTGAAAGTGCATTTCAGGGTGACACATAATGGGGGTAGTATCATCACTTCCTAAAAGTGCATGTCAGGTTGATAGGTAATGGTGGGAATGTTATCATTATCACCTGAAAGTGCATGTCAGGCTGACACATGTTGAGTGGGTATTATAATCACCACAAGAAAGTGCATATTGGGGTCACCCATAATGAGAAATGTATTACCACCACCACATGAAAGTGCACATCAGGGCAACTTATAATGGGATTTTCATCTCCACCTGAAAGTACATGTCAGGGTGATACATAATGGGGGCTATTATCATCACAACATGATGGGTTCAATGGGTGACACATAATGGGGGTTATTATCATCATCTAAAATGGCATGTCAGGGTGACACATAATGACAGGTATTATGATCACCACATAAAAGTTCATGTGAGGGTAACATATAATGGGGGTATCATCATAACATCATGATGATGTCCTATGAGTGACACATAATGGGTGTTATTACCATTACCACATGAAAGTGCATGTCAGGATGAATAATAATAATAGGAGTATTTTCATCACCATATGATGAAGTCTGATGGGTGATGTAATGGGGGCTTTAATTATCACATGAAAGTGTACATTAGATTGACACATAATGTGGGGTATTATCATCACCACTTGATGGGGTCTGATGGGTGACACATCATGGGAGAGTATTATCATCACATGATGTGGTCCAAAGGGTGACACACAATGGGGGCATTATCATCATTATCTAAAAGTGAATGTCAAGGTAACAAGATGAGGTCTGATGGGTGACATATAATGAGGGGCTATTATCATCTTTATCTGGAAGTGCATGTCTGGGTGACACATAATGGAGTGTATTATCATAACCATATAAGGAGGTCCGATGGGTGACAAAATGGTGGGGTATTATCATCACCACCTCAAAATGCATGTCAGGGTGACAAATAGTGGGAGTATTATTGTCACCATTTGAAAGTGCATGTCAGAGTGATAAAATGGGAGGAGTATTACTGTCAACACATAAAAGTGCATGTCAGGGTGGCACATGGGGGGGTTATCAGCACAGGAGATCTGAGGGGTGAGACAGAAGGGGAGTTATTATCATCGCTACATGAAAGTTAATGCCAGGGTGACACATAATGGGAGGTTATTATAATCACTACATGATGAAGTCTGACAGGTGACACATAATGAGGGGTACTGCCATTGTGACACTGCCAGCCCAGCTATCTGGAATTTTTTAAATAATTATATGGCACTTGAAAATACTAACATGATTTATATAGAAATGTGACACTGCCAGCCCAGCTATCTGGAATTCTGTAAATAATCATATGTCATTTGTGAATATTAATATGATTTATATGCTTGTCTTACAAATGTAGGAGAACTTACTGCTTAGTAAACTACTATTGCAGACATGTGTGTGTTGAACTGTATGTTATGTACTGAGTTTCAAGAATGTAACCACAGTGTACCCTGCTGGAAAAGAACAGAAATGCATATAAACTATATACCTGTGCAAATGTATGTTTTAATAATAGAAGTTGGAACATAGAGTTAACTTGCAAAACTTCAAGAAAATAAGTTGAAAAGTGAAGTGTTTTATGATTGTGTTATCTCAGTTTCAGCGCAGCAAGCAGACACAATGTCTAGAGCTAGAGGATTTCCTATTGTCTTGAAACATAAATAATTACTAGGTTTCAAATGTAAGAGTGTTTTTATTATGACTTCCTAGCAGCTGCACACTTCTGACAGATATGTATTTTTGACACAGAGGTGTTAAATTCTAAGTATCTATTTAGCCTGGGAACTGAAGTCGGGTGACAAAAGAGTGATGTTATCCAGGCTAACCCAGAAGTAAAATGTGATATTAATTTAAGAACTCTCTTAGAGTGAGAGAGACTGGGCATTTTGTATCTTGTATTGGACCTAGAAACATCCATTCAGCACTTCTGCCTGTGTGCCTGTGTGTTGCTCTGTAAGTAAGTCTAGGGTACAGTAATTTCTCTTAGATATAGACAAGAATATAGTAAATATGAGTTTAGATATTTTCTGTATTTGTTTGAGACTGTCCTGCAATGTTGTTTTAAAATATTTCCTGTGATTCTGAAGTCTGTAGTTACTGTGTTGAGTATTGTCTTGTTATTTTATTACTTATTATTAAATATATTTATACCTTTTAATTGTGGGTGATTTATTTAGATATATTTAAGCTCATAGAGTACTTCCATATATATTTGGTGACACTGTACAGGCCACTTCAATAGCTTTGCAAGTTTTGGTCACACTTACAATTTGAATAATAGTAACATTACATAGTAGGATTGGGCACCTTCTGTAAGGGCCTTAGAGTAGCTGATAAGTAGTGATTGGTGGCAGTGATAACTACCTTATAGTCTGGGCAGAAGGGGGGCATAGTTAGTAAACCTGTGCCAGCCTATCAAATCTCAAACTGTGTTTTGTGTGTGTGTGTGTGTTTGTGTGTGTGTGTGTGTGTGTGTGTGCGCGCACGCACGCGTGTGTGTGTGTGTGTGTGTGTGTGTGTGTGTGTGTGTGTGTGTGTGTGTGTGTGTGTGTCTGTCAGCTACTTGGGCAGGGACACAAAGCACTGGTTGGACAGACAGGGTGCTGGAGTTTTGTCTTGACCACTTGGCTGAGATCTTAACCCTATAGCTGTGCCAGTGGGGACTCTTACTGGGGATCTGGAGAAAGAGGGAGAAGCCAGCCCCAAACTGACTGTGATCTCTGTGTGCTCTTAAAGGAAATTGTACTTTACTTGTGTGTGTACTTCTCATCCTCCCATTGTGTGATTAAGGCTTCTTGATTACTGGGCCAGTGCACGGGCATCACAACCATCAACTGAAATTGCATGTCAGTGTGATATAACTGAGGGTAATATCATCTCCATTAGGATGACACATAATGGGAGTATTATCATCACTTCTTAAAACTGAATATCAGGGCGACAGATAATGGTGGAAATATTATCATCACCACCTGAAAGTGCATGTCAGACTGCCACATACTGGGGCAGTATTAAAATCACCGCAAGAAAGTGAATATCAGGGTGACACATATTGGGGGGGTATTATCACCACTACCACATGAAAGTGCATGTCAGGGTGATCTGGGTGACTTACAATACGGGGTATTTTCATCTCCACCTGAAAGTGCATGCCATGGAGACACAATGGGGGGTATTATTTTCACCACATGATGAGGTACAATGGGTGACACATAATGCGGGTTATTATCATCATCACCACTGAAAGTGCATGTAAGGATGACACATAATGGGGGGTATTGTTATCACCACATGATGAGGTCTGATGGGTAAAAAACATAATGACAGTTATTATCATTACTATCTGAAAGTGCATTTCAGGGTGACACGTAATGGGGGTATCATCGCCACTACATGATGAGTTCCTAGGCATGACACATAATGCGGGGTATTATCATCACCACAAGAAAATTCATGTCAGTGTGATACATAATGAGGGTATTATCATCACCACATGATGAGGTCCTATGAGTGACATATAATGAGGGGGTATTACCATTACCACCTGAAAGTGCATGTCTGGCTGAATAACAATGGGGGGTATTTTCATTATCAAATGATGAAGTCCAAAAACAAATTTCATGCTAGAAAAAATTAAATTTAAATTAAAAAAAAAAACAGTTGTATTATTTAAAAAAATCAATAAACTCTTTTAACTGTTGTTATTTACCCTCCCAAACAAGAAAAACATTGTCAACAAAACATTTAAAAGCAGATCTTAGACACAAAAGTTGATGGACAATTATATATAGGTTCATAGGTAGATACTAGGCTATCTACCCTAGGGCATTTATAAGCCTAGCCAGAGTGTATTTGGCTTCCGCCTCCCTATTAGATTAGCCTACTGTGCCTCTGTAAAGTAGGTCACAGAAGGTACCCTTTTAAGATTAGTTTACTGTGCCTCTGTCTAGCAGGGACACATGAGAGATCCCAGGGGTGAATATGCGATTTCCCATCCATGCGTCCAAATTTCGCTTGAAGAAGGTCAGTGAGGGGCTATGTCTAACATGAATTGGGATTCTATTCCAGAGTGAGGGGAGCCTCTGGGAAATTAATCTGTCCCTCCAGCATGTCCTATTTATTTTTGTGCTGAGGTTTAGGTCCCTGGAGCGTGTAGCTCTAAGGGACTTGGATTTTTTTAGGTGGAGCATGTCCATTAATTCTGGGTTTGACATGGCTTTGTACATCAGGCATAGATCGCCTCTGTGTAGGCGGTAAGCAACTGAGTAGAGCTGGAGTTTCTTTAGTCGAGCTGCATAGGACATCTGTTTGTAGCCCATGATCCTCTTGGTGAGGTACTTTTGGGGTCTCTCCAGTTGCTGCAGGTGTCGGGTAAGGTACATCCCAAAAGGGGCATTGTATTCAATTATGGGCCTGATGAGTGACGAGTAGAGGGGCACAATGACCTCTCTTGATCTAGATGCGAACCCTTTTGTGATAAGGTGGGCTATATAGAAGGTCTTTCTAACCACTTTGGCAACGTGATTATCAAAGGAGAGATTACTATCTACGTTGGTCCCCAAATCTCTAATTATTTCTTCCGTATTTAATGGATTACCACCTATGTGGTAATTTGTGGGCACCTTGTTTTTCCCAAAGGGGATGACTATGCACTTTTTAGCATTTAGCTTGAGGCCGTGGCTCTGGCACCAAGCATCCGTCTCTGTGAGACCCTTTTGGAGGATGCTTGTGTCAGCTGGAGATTCGATTATGGCCCCCAGTTTGCAGTCATCTGCGAACTTTGTCAGCCATAATCCCCCCGTGTTAGCCTGAACCTCAGAGAAGTATATACCGAACAAGAGAGGTCCCAGAACTGAGCCCTGTGGGATGCCACTTGTAACTGGTTTGGATTCGGATATGGCACCTGCGATTCTGACCATGTGGGTTCTAGCTCTGAGCCAGTTTACAACCCATCTTGTGATATAGGGGTTGATATTTAAGCTGGTTAGCTTATTTATGATGCCCGAGTGGGGTATTGTGTCAAAGGCTTTTGTGAGGTCTAGGTAGGCTGTGTGGATTACCTTGCCCTCATCTATGGCTTTGGTAACTGTTTCAAAGAAATCAACTAGGTTTAAGAGGCAAGATCTGCCCTTAACAAAGCCGAATTGGGAAGGGTCCAGTGTCTGGGGGCTCCCAATATCTTGGTTTATGAGTTCCATGATAATACTCTTCATAGCTTTACAAACCAGACTAGTCAGGCTTATGGGGCGATAGTTTCCGGGGTCTGTTGTGGCACCACCTTTGTGGAGTGGGACCACTGTAGCTGTACGCCATTCTTTGGGTACATATCCTGTAGTAAGGCTAAGTTTGAACAGTGACTTAATGTGAGAGTTCAGTTCTTCTTGGAGCTCGTGTAAGACACAGCTTGGGAGACCGTCCCATCCCATAGATGCTGTGCTTTTTGATTTGGAGAGGGCAGCTTTCACCTGTGCATCTGTGATGTCAGGGAGGTTACATTCAGTTGGGATAGGCATTTGCTCCTTTGGGGTAAAGGGGGGGGGGAAGTTTGCGGTGAATCTGTCTGCCAGGATGTTGGCTATGTCTGTAGGTTCGGTATATTTTGTACCGTTATGCAACAATTCAGAGCATATCTGGGAGTTTCTGCCCATGTTCCTGACATAACTAAAGAAGGCCTTTTGATTATCTTTAGTGTCTAGGGCAATTTTTCTTTTGAAACTGGCCTTTGATGATTTTATGAGGGATTGAAGTTTCTTGCTAATACTGATCAGAGATGCCTTCCCTTTTTGGGATTTTGCTCTGTCATGTAGTAGCTTCCTCCTTCTGTTGTATAGCTTATTTATGGCCGGGGTCCACCAGACCGGTCTCCTGTTTTTGGAGGAGTGAGTCTTGGTTTTATTTGGGATACCATGATTCATGCATTCCTGCAGGTGCTCATAGAATGCATTTGTAAAGGATTCTGTGGATTGGGCTGTATTATCCTCTGGCCAAGGGGCTTTGAAGGATTCCACTTCAGTCTTGAGAAGTGCAAAGTTGGCTTTTGAGAAATTCTTTACAGTGATTTCCTTGGCTGGGGGTGGGGACGGGATATGGATGTCCAGGGAAATTTGTTTATGGTCTGATCTTACCAATGAGGGGTTTACCTCTGGCGTGGAACATAGAGTCCCCATGTTGGTGATGACCAGGTCCAATATGTTGTTCCCTCTTGTGGGAGTGGTGACCAGTTGTTCCATTGCGTTAAGAGTTGTATTGCTCTTCCCACTGACATCACCATGCCTGAAACTTGATGATAAAGTTGATTATCAAAAATAAATATATTGTTAACTAATATCATGTCAAGTAACTCACAAAGAGTCTCAGTCTCCCTTCCTGTCAAATTCACTGTTAATACATAAAACGTTATGTACAGCATTTATACCATAGTTATTTGGAATTACTGTAAATAATGGCTTTATGTCCAATGTCACAAAAATAAACTCATTAGATTGTTTAGAAGTATGCCACTCATATAATTTAGTCAAAAAGTCCCCCGTGTCACAAATGTAACTCTTTACATTATTTAAGAAAGACTGCAAATACAAGGATATAGGCTCTGTCACCCAACCCTGGCCAGATACAATGGCCCATATTGGTGGATGATATAAATCCTTATGAATTTTTGGCAAACCATAGAGGACTGGAATGACTGGACATGATATACTGAAGTAATTACATAAGTCAAGGGAAATATCATCTGTTAATTGTAATTCATAAATGGACATATTAACCCTATGTATAAAGCTGGAAACTTCTATACCGCTAATTCTTTTTAAAGTGTTTTCATCCTTCTTTTTCAGCTGCTGATAATACCCCCATTATGTGTCAACCTGACATGCACTTTGAGGTGGTGGTGATGATAATACTGCCCCATTATTTTTACAATGATATGCACTTTCAGTTAAGAATAATAATATCCCCTTTATCCTGTGGAGATAGTACTTCCCATTTTGTGTCTCCCTGAGATGCAAGTTCAGGTTGTGATTATAATATCCCACAATATATGTCTCCCTGATATTCACTTTCAGGTGGTGATAATAGCCCCCCATTATATGTCACCCATCAGACATCACCATGAGCAGATGATGCAAACCACTATTTTATACATCAACTTGACATGCACATTCAGGTGGTGATGATAATACCACCCCATCATGTGTCACCCTGACATGCAAATTCAAGTGCTGATAAGAATATCCCCCAATTATTTGTCATACATTGCATCTCATCATGGGGAGATAATATCTTCTCATTATGTGTCACCCTGACATACATCCTGAGGTGGTGATTATAACACCACACAATATGTGTTACTCTGACATGCACTTTGACTTGGTGATTATAATACCTCTCCCTTGTTTGTCAACCTGACATTCACTTTCAGATGGTGATGCACTTTCAGGTGGTGTTCATAATCCCTCACAGTATCTGTCACCCTGAGATGCACATTCATGGTGGGGATGATAATATCTGCCCCATTATGTGTTACCATGACATGCACTTTCAAGGCATGATAATAATACCAACCATTATATGTCACCTTGAAAGCACATTCAGGTGTTGATAATACCCTCATGTGTCATCCTGACATGCACTTTCATGTGGTGATAATAATACTTCTCCTGTTATGTGCTACCCATTAGACCTCCTCAAGTGCTGATAGCAATACATCTCCTTTATGTGTCACCCTTACATGCACAGTCAGGTGGTGATGATAATACCCTTCCATTATGTGTCACCCTGACTTGCACTTTCAGGTGGTGATAATAACACCCCCCATTATGTGTCACCCTGACATGCACATTCAGGTAGTGATAATAAAAACTCCCCATTATGTGTCACACTAACATGCACATTCAGGTGGTAATGATAATGCCCCCATCATGTCCTTCAAGTTGGTGATGTTAAATCCCCTCCATTATGTGTCACCCTGACATTCACATTCAGGTGGTGATGATAATACCCCCCCCAATTTGTGTCACTTTGACATACACTTTCAAGTGGGAACGACATTACTCCAGCATTATATGTCATATGTCACACCTCATCATGTGGTGATGAGAATATTCTCCATTATGTGTCATTCTGACCTGCACATTCAGGTGGTGATGATAATTCCCACAGTATGTATCACTCAGACAATAACATTCAGTTGATGATGATAATTCCTCCATTATAAAATGTATCACTCTGAGATGCACATTCAGGTGATGATGATGATGATGATGATATGCTGCCACTATGTGTCACCCTGACTTGCACTTTCAGGCGGTGATAATAATACCCCCATTATGTGTTACCCTAACATGTACCTACAAGTGGTGGTGATGATGATACTACCACCATTACGTGTCACCCATTGGGCATCATCATGGGATGATGATGAAACCTCCTATTATGTGTCATGCTGACATTTGGTTGGGAAGGATAATACCCCCATTATTTGTCAAACTGACATGGTCTTACAGTTGGTGATGTTAATACACCCCATTATGTCTCACTGTGACATGCACAATTAGGTGGTGATGATAATACAGCCCCATTATGTGTCAACCTAATGGGAAGATTCAGGTAGTGATGATAATACCCCTATCTCATAATATGTTCATGATATCTCCCCATTGTGTCACCTTATCATGCACACTCTGGTGGTGATGATAACCCCCCTATTGTGCGACAATCCGATGTGAACATTCAGGTGAGAATGAAAATATCCACTAATACGTGCTACGCTGACATGCACTTTAATGTGGTGATGACACTATCCCCACTATGTGTCACCCTGAGATGCACTTTCAGTTTATGACAATAATAGCCCCCAGTATATGTTATCCTGAGATGAACTTTCAGGTGGTGGCAATAATATCCCCCATTATGTGTTTACCTCACATGCACTTTTAGGTAGTGATGATTTGTTTGTCTTTTTGGCTTTTCCTGGTTAGGGGTCACCACAGCAGAACTCCGGTCCGCTAATGATTTGCAGTCAATTTTTATGGTGCCGAGTTGCCAGCCTGACGCCCAACCTTCAGCGAAGGCATGTCCATTCACGCATGTCTTTCGGAGGCCACTCGACCTCAGAGAGGACATGCAGACTCCACACAGATGGTAATGCATCTATATTAGAACATCAAAGTAATACTACTTTGAATGTTCTAATATCAAACCCTTTGCATCGAACACTGAAAATAGAGAAGCTGCAGAATATCGAATGCTTTCCTAGGGAAAGTATTCGGTGTGCCATTTCTGTATCTTCGCTAATTCCTCGACTGTGGAGTGAAGGTAATGGACCGGGATAATGTAAGTATGCGAATGAAGGTGAGTGTGCGGTAGGGACCTTAGGGTTAGGTAGCGGGAAAGATGAGTGTGCGATAGGGACTTTTGGGTTAGGGAGCAGGTAAGGTGAGTGTGCGATAAGGAGTTTAGGGTTAGGGAGTGGTTAAGGTGAGTGTGCGATAGAGATTTTAGGGTTAGGGAGTGAGTAAGGTGAGTGTGCGATAGGGAGTTTAGGGTTAGGGAGCTGGTAAGGTGAGTGTGTGATAGGGACTTTAGGGTTAGGGAGCAAGTAAGGTGAGTGTGCGGAAGTTACGGACCTTAGGGTTAGAGTTGGGTTAAGGTAAGTGGATAGTTAGTAGTGTATGTATGGTTTAGTGTAGGGTTTTGTGAAGTGTATGTGTGTGGATTATGTATTTTGGTGTGCTTGTGTTGTGTGTATGTTTGTTGGAACAGCAATTTTTTCCCTGGGAAAAAAATTTGCTGTTCGGAATGTTCAATGTTATGGTGTTTCAAGTGAAATGGTTCAATATTAGAACATTCAGTGTAGTAATACTTCGATGTTCTGATACAGACCCAATGGTAATACCCCCCATTATGTGTCTCCCTGCATGGACTTGAAGGTGGTGATGAAAATACTCCCCATTATATGTCACCCTGACATGCACATTCAGGTGGTGATGATAATTCCCTCCCATTATTTGTCACCATGACATGAACTTTCAGATGGTTATTATAGTATGCCTTCATTATGTGTCACCCTGACATGCACATTCATGTGGCGATGATAATACCTCTAATTATGTGTCACCCATTGGACCTCATCATTTGTTGACTCTAATACCCTCCCCCCATTTTATGTTATCAAGACATGCACATTCAGGTGGTGACACTAATATCCCCTATTATGTGTTACCCTGACATGTATATTTAGGTGGTGGTAATGATAATATTCTTTGTTAATTGTCAACCTGACATGGTAATTCAGGTTGTGATGATAATACCATCCTATTATATGTTACTCAGACATGCACATTCAGGTTGTGATGATAATACCGTACCATTATGTGTTACCCTGACATGCACCTTCTGGTAGTGATGACAATACCCACCATTACATGTCACCTTGAAATGCACCTTCAGGTGGTTATGATAACACTCCTCATTATGTGTCACTCTGAGATGCACTTTCAGGTAGTGATTATAATATCCCCCATTATATGTCTCCCTGATATATAAATTTAGTTGGTGATGATAATACCCCCCTTTTATCTGCCAAATTGACATGTACATTCTTGTGGTGTTAACAATACCCCCCTATTATGTGTCACCCATCAGACCACATCATGTGGTGATAATCCACTTCATTATGTGTCATTTTCACAAGCAGTGGTGATGATAATACTCCCAGTATGTGTTTCCAAGATATGCACATTCAGATGGTACTGATAATACTCCTTATTATGTTTCATGCACATTCTGGATATGATGACAATACCACACCATTATGTGTCTCCCTGACATACACATTCAGGTTGTGATGACACCCCCCCCCCCCATTACGTGTCACCTTGAGATGCAACTTCAGGTGGTGATGATATCGTCCTCCATTACGTCATCCGATCATGCACTTTCAGGTTGTGATAATAATAATAATAACCCTTTTATGTGTCACCCTAAAATGCACTTTAAGGTGGTTATGATAACACTCATCATTATGTGTTACTCTAAGATGCACTTTCAGGCAGTGATTATAGTATCCCACATTATATGTCTCCCTGACATATAAATTTAGGTGGTGATGATAATACCCCCCATTATCTGCTACATTGATATGTACATTCTTGTGGTGTTAACAATACCCCCCTATTATGTGTTACCCATCAGACCTCATCATGTGGTGACTGTGCATGTCAGCATGACACATAATGAAGGCATACTATAATAACCATTATGAGTCTCCCTGACATGTATGTTCAGATGGTGATGATAATACCCCCTTATCTACCACCCTGACATGCACACTCTGGTGATGACAATGCCCCCCAGTATATGCCACTCAGATATGAACTTTTAGGTAATGAGGGTAATAACCCCCCCCCAATATGTGTCACCCCTCACACCTCATTATTGTGTGATGATAATACCACCAAATTGTGTCACCCTGACATATATATTCAGGTAATGATAAAACCCCTATTATGTGTCACCATGACATGTATATTCAAGTGATGAGCATAATACTCTCCATTATAAGTCACCCTTAAATGCACTTCCAGGTGATAATACACTTTCATTATGTGTCACCCTGAAATGAATATTCAAGTGGTGATGATACTGCCCACTCTATTATGTGTTACCCTGACATTCACTTTTAGCTGGTGATAATAATAGCCTCCATTATGTGGCACACATCATGCCCCATAATGGGGTAATGACAATATCCCCCCATTTTGTATCACCCTAAAATGCACATTCTGGTACTGATAATATTCACCAATGTGACACTCTGACATGCCAATCTCTTGTGTAGTTTATATATGCTCAGATCTGCACTGCAGGTCAACACGTGTATTAGCTGCACAGTTATCTCTTGTATATTTTCATTGTTTTCTGAAAGAACATATACAGATATACCTAATGTGCTTAAAATAACATTTTTTAGGGAAATTTAGCTCAAATGTCATACTTTAAATGTACTTACCACCTTTTACAAGACTGTTAACCGACAAGAAACAATAGTAGTGTCTAGCATTGAAATAATATTAACTTTACTTGAACAAAGAGGAACAAAAACATATTTAATTTCAGCAAACTTCAGTAGATAAGTTTTGTGAGAAATACTCAACTTGTTGACAGTCTTACAATGTTTCTCTCTCTCCTTTGCAGACCACCACCATGTAGGCCTAAATAAATGTCTCTCCCATGCATTTTTATCACTAATCAACTATTTACAATCTCTATGATGCACAGTTCACTTTTATCTTATTTGTCAAGTAGTTCCACTTTTACTATTCAGGTTTCACATACATTCTTCCAGAAATCTCACAGGTGAGTCTTCCCTCATTACAGTTCCCTCCAAACTGTTTCCCTTTCTTTTTCTTCTTCAAAGTGAGCTCTTAAGTGTTCTTTTCAGCTTGCAGGCTGACTTGTTCTCTTTTATGCCCCAGGCCTCATTGTAATATTTGTCAATAAGATCCCATGCCTTTGTATTTTTTCTTTTTTGTCATTGTACAGCAATTATCTCAAGGGTCTGTTTTAAAGGAACAAGAATGTGGCTTCCTTCCTGTCTTTTTATAGAACATTGTCATTACTTCCTCTGATCTGACCATTTGTCAGGCATGCATGCATGAGTGACACTGGTCACATGTATCCCAAGTCAGCTGGCCCAAAGTGACAGTGGTAGAGGAGTATGCACTCCCCCATATATTACTTTGTATGAAAAGGCCCATTTTGTGCAGTTCCACAATAGGAACAGGCACAACAATTTGTTTACAAAGTCCCCTCTATCATTGGCTCTTCTTTAGCCTCTGGACATGACTGTTCTTCAGTTGTATTCCAAGAAAAAGCCTTAGTACTGATTCTTGGAGTATTTGGTTTGTGTTTTCTTCTTAGTATATAAAATTAGAGATTAGGTGTCAGCATGTCTCCTAGGATAACTGGACTCCACTGGTTTCACAAAGCACGTGTATAACCATGCCCTAGTAGAATACATCAGTATCTTACATAGAGCTTGAAAAAATAATTTTCGCATCCCTGTCTTCTTTCTTTCTACTGAGTTTTTTTATTAGATACCAACTTCTGTTTATAGTTTTTAACCTTGGTTTCCAACTGTTCACTGCTTTGCTTCACGTATAGCATCTGCAGACACATTTCCTTAATATGCAGATGCATTCCTTCCCATGTATTTGTTTCATGTGCTTTGGAGGGTTCCTGTGAATCTTCATACACCTTTCCAGTGAAACTTTAGAGAGGTGTCTAAAAAACAAAAATCCAGGCTTAACCAATATCACCTGATACTATCTTATCAGCAGTGAATGCAGTGTTTTGCTTGGTATTTTCCCCTCATTGTCTTTAAGTTAAACTATCAACTCTGTACAATTGTAACCCCCACCACCAGTTGTAGAATACAGAATAATATCTCAGTCTCTTAGTTTCCCTTAAGTTGTTAACTTTGCTTGAATACACTTTGACATAAGTCCATCCTATCCTTACTTCTTTTCATCTCCAGCATAGCATTATTATTCCAGTACCTTCCACTCATTATACCCCTCTAGTGCCCAATAATTCATACAACCTTTCCATCTGTGAATGCTGCTTATATAACAATCTCTTTTGTAGTCGTTATATTCACTAAAATGTAGGTGTTCTCTTTTATTTATCACAGCACATTATAACTGTATTGGCCCTTACCTGTATAACTCATCAGGTTTACAGATAATTTATTTTTCTGCCATGGTAGCTATACCTACTCCTGGATGTGTTCAACCAGCTTTATTCACCCTCACAATGCTCAGGCATATTCCATTCCACTCCAATCCCCTACCCTACACCAATTCCCATTCATGCCCACATAATCTAAATGTATGCCATACAAGCCCCACCTACTGCAACAGACCAACCAACCACTCTCACCATCATCTACAGTTGTCTTAAAATGTTCTTATTAACCATTTTATATACAGGTCAGGCATATTTCTATCAACCAGAGGAGAAGCTATGGACATTAGTTAAGATTTCAAGGATTTTATTTGTGAAGGGGAAAAGGGCAAGGGACAAGTGGGATAAGCTGATCCTTCAAATAGAATAAGGTGGATTAGGATTACCTGATTGGAATGGATATTTTAGAGCTACACAGTTAAGCCTCATATTCATAACATAAGCAGAAAGCTATAATTCAAAGTGGAAATGGATGATGACGAAGCAGGGAGAAAATTGGAGAGAATGAAATCTTGGATAGAGATCCTTTAAGGAGAATAACAGCCACACAGAACATTATTTTCATGAAGCAGCAGAAGGCATTCTAAGAAATAAGAGAAAGTAGGAGAACAGAGAAAGACAATTTTGCCGAAAATGATGACTGCAATTAGGAGTACAGACAAAAGGCAAATGGAGGTTGGAATTTACTGGAGAAAACTAGCAAAGGATCCAAGGGATTGGGAGCAAATATCTGGAGAGGGAATAGTAAGAAGCCAAGAAGACATTTGGGCTGCAGGTTTGAAACTGCCTTCCCTATCAGGGATCGATATCTGAGTATAGGCAAAGAGAAAGGGATAGGGGAATCCTAAGTTAAAGACCTTGTTTGCTGTTAAAAAGGGATAATTGGTAAGGAACTTAAAATACTGCACAGTATCAATCAGAGGAGGTTAGAAAAGATTGGGAAGAGAGAATGGATAAGCAATTCACAAGGAAATAATGGGGGGGGGGCATATGTATGCTATGCAACAAAGTCTAGAATTTTAAGATTTATGCTTGGAAGTGTTTGCATAGGTATTTTATACCCCGAGTAGACTTCAAAGAATTTTTTTCTCAGGTAAGTGATGGGGAAGACAGAGGTAATTGGGAACATAAGTTTTGGTTGTGTGTTTGGTTTGGTTAAAAATATCCTACAGAGTACTCTGTCAGAAATATTGGGTGAATAAAGGAATATAACTAAGTAAATTCTTTTTTTAGATGGAATACAGGATGAGAATTGCTTAGATATAGGCCTTTTTAAGTTTAATTCTGTTCGCTACCAAAAAGGCAGTTAATAGAAAATGGAAATCAAAGTCTTCACCAACTGTATTTGAAGTACTGGAAATTGTAAAAGAGATAAAATAATGAAGTAGGATCTTTAGGAAAAAGGGTAGGAGTGACTTATATAGCAAAAAAATGGAAATTGTGGGAACAATACAGGCAGAATAATACTTTGGAGGATGAGTGAGGTTTAAGGGAAGGCAGGAATTGATCGATTTCTGTAATGTTGAATTGATGATAAACATAGAAAAAAATTTATGTGACGTATAATGTTTGCAAAAGGGAATATTTTAATACAGTTTGTTTTCTTTTACATACATGCATGTTTGCCTATGTCTTAAGTGAAAATTCAGTAAAGATGTTATCCTCACATTAACAAAATCAAATAAGAACATCACACATCTCTTCTTTCCAACCTAATACCCACTCCAAGAAACTCATAACAAATTACAGCATATATCCTCATCCCAAATATCTAAAAATCCCCCAACTTTTATACAATATGCTATGCCCCCATGTAACTCTTACATTTTTATCAGGCATACTCGCCTTGGCCAGGTCCTTCCACATTCTCCTTCCTCCCCATCACTCTGTCTTCCCAAACTCAGTACATTTAGTCAACAAACACTCTGTAACCACAAACTCTCACAGGGTCTCTACCCTTTATGCATACACTCTGTAACCACAAACTCTCACAGGGTCTCTACCCTTTATGCATACATATCCCTTTCAACTGCAACTATATCAAAGAGACCTTTGACCCTATACATCAGAATATCAAATCTAAGAGATAAAAATTAAAATTGGTATAACCTCTCTCACCTCTCATCCACACTTCCCTTTTGGGGACATCCACACAAATTCAGGAGCTTCCCCTCAGACCAACCAAAACCCGTTTAACAACTTACTTCCTATTACACATACACACACACACACACACACACACACACACACACACACACACACACACACACACACACACCATCAGTCTTAACAATCCCCTATTAATGCACATAAACCTCAGAAGCATTTGTAACAAACTTCCAGATTTACATGCATGCATTGCAGCACACACCCCACACATACTAATAACCACTGAAACCTGGCTAAAATCAAAAATCCTTCCCCCAGACTACAATTCAATGCAAAACGATAGCATACACAAAAAATATGGAGAAGTTGCAATAGTTTTTAAAAACTCAATGAACATCACCAAGTACCCACTAAGACATCCTGATTTTCCAGTGCAGAAATATCTACTAACCTCCTCCACCTCAACAAACACAAAGTGGTCCATATTGTCACCACATAGTTCCCCCAGGCAACAACATTCCCATTCTTGAAGATATCCTTCACTGATTCGCCACTAATATAAATAAGGAAACTATTATACTTGGGGAATGTACATATGGATTATCTACTTGTTAACTCTGACACCTCAACCCTCTCCAGACCTCCCAACCATTCCAAATTACTTGTTTTTTACCGAGTTTTGGAGTCCAAATGAAGGGGTGCCACGATTCCTGAGTGGCACCCCTTCATTTCCGATTTTTTTAAATTTTCGCACTGTCGGAGCTGACGTCATCATGTGCGCAATGACGTCAGCTCCATCAGGCTACCAGCCAGTCGGAATTGAGCTCAAGGAGCTCACATCATCATTTCCAGCTGGCTGAATTGAATTGCAAGCTGGCGGGAATGGGGAACAGCAGAGGAACTTGTGTGCAGGCCAGGAAGCTGAAACAGTGGCGGGAATGGGGAACAGCAGATGAACTTGTGTGCAGGCCAGAAAGCTGAAACGGTGGCGGGAATGGGGAACAGCAGAGAAACTTGTGTGCAGACCAGGAGGCTGAAACGGCGGCGGGAATGGGGAACAGCAGAGGAACTTGTGTGCAAGCCAGGAAGCTGAAATGGCAGAGTTTGCGAGCAGTGGAATGGGAACTATTCAGGGCAGAGTTTGTGAGCAGAGCAGGGATTAATGGCAGGAAGCAATGACAGAGGAATGTGAACTACTCAGGGTAAGTTGGAACTGTGTGTGTTTGTGTGTGTGTGTGTGTGTGTGTGTGTGTGTGTGTGTGTGTGTGTGTGTGTGTGTGTAAAAATGCCCCCATATAATACACTTGGTGGCTAGAGGTATTCAGGCTCAAACCATGTACCTTTGGTACAGGGTAAAAAGAGCCTACTATCCCTAGCCACCACCATTTCTGAGTAAGTTGAGAGCTATAATGAGAAGTGAGAACATTTTTTTCTGCTAACAGCTGAAAGTTATGCTCTGAGCTTTGTCCAGATTTTTTTGTACTAAGAATTGAGAGAGCTATGATGAGAAGTAAGAACATCTTTTTTGTGCTAAGAGTTTAGAGCTATGATGAGAAGTGAGAACACATTTTGTATTCCCCCATTATTGTTTTTGTGCTAACAGTTCAGAGATATGGTGAGTGAGAAGTGAGAACTGAATTTGTATTCCCCCATTATTGGCTTTGTTGTTTGTCCATGTTTTTTGTGCTGAGGTTAAGAGCTATGTTGAGAAGTGAGAAATGAATTCACTAAATGATGGCTATTAAGTTTCAGTCTTCCTATTTTTCAGGCAGCTGCTGATTTGGCATAGTGGCATGTTGTTCTGACAGTAGTGCATAGAGTCCTGGGTTCAAAACCTGCCAGTGAAATGCATGATGGTAACACAACATTTTATTCTAGCAACTTTACAAAATTATACAAGTAATGTTTAAAATGTGTCCCTGGTTTTTGACCTTTTGTCCCCCTCCCCCCAAAAAAATGAAATTGAAAATAAGTGTGAGATGCTGTGCAAGATGCCTATGGCTTACACTACTGTCATTCTATTTATAGTGTGCGTGTGGAAGCAGATTTTTATGATGGAAAAGTTCTGAATTGGGCAGTTTTGTCATTATTGGTTCATGTGTTTTGTTTCATTGCCTACAGTACAGATTACTGGTAAAATGTTCAAACAATAAATTTAAAATGCGCTTTAACATGTGTGTTGTATTATACAAGGAATATAATTTAATAAAGTCAGGAAGGTGTATAAAGAAAAGAACACATGTATGTTTCTTGTTTTGTGTGCAAGGGGCCAATTATTTGAAAACAGCCCAAAGGTAATCTTTATCCACCACTGGCCAGATGCATTTTCTTTGGATGTGGTGTGGGTTTCAATGCTGTTTCAATGAATGTGAGTTTCAAGGGCAAAGAAGTTTTAATGTCAAGCCTATTTTCATTGTGAGACAGTATTGCTTTGTTTACCAGATGATATCTTTTAGTGTTTCTGCATTGTTGTGCTGTAAAATGTAAAACTAGAATCCAAATCATTGTAGAAGTAAAGCAGTATGCATACATTAGTGTTTATGGTAAATGGGGCGAAATAGCCAGGTAACGGGACATTGGAATGGCTGCAGGGGGACTCTGGTGCCATGTTTTGGTTTTCTGTTCTTCAGTTTGCGTTCGAAAGTTGGTATCCCACAATTCATTGGAGTGGGTGGGGTTACATAAGTATGTATGCAAGTTAGATGTTAATCAGCGTACAGATTTGTACCTATTTTTCATGGGCCTTGTCCAGATTTTTGATGTTTCCAGGTTGAGAGGTATGACCCTCTCTATTAACCTATACAATTTCACCCAATTGATCACTTCATCCACTAAAGTCAGCAAACACAGTAACAGGCACTCACTACTTGACTGGATCCTTACCATCTCACCCTCAAACATAAACACTATTGGCTGACCCAAAGACACCATCTCTCCACATTTTTCACCAGACAAACTAATCATAACCCTAAACATATATTCTTAAAACAAGTACATAAACTTTCCACCATCAACAAAGTCACCGTTATCAAGTACCTATCCCTTTATAACTGGAATACTTTTAAAAACTTACCACTAGAAGATGATGTCACCCACTTCAATAACATGTTCATTAACATACTAAACTAGCTAGCTGCCATCAGAATGCAAAGAACCAAAAGCAATCCAGCCCCTTGGCTCACCAAAGAAACTAAACAACTCTTGCTAAGTAGAGACAATGAATGCAAAGCTTGGAGTAAAGATAGCATATAACAAAAGTGGCAAATCTTCAGATAGCTTAGAAATCACTGTAAGCCAAATGTCAAACTAGACAAAACCACCTACTTTCTCTCACTCTAAAGCAAAGATTAGCACTACCCCAAACAATTCTGGACAAACATAAAACCCCTACTATATCCTAGTCGAACTATCACCAAGTCTCCATCCACAAACAACACTGACCCCATAGCCACCCAATTTAACATGCATTTCAATCACTCTACCCACTCTCTGTTAGAATCCAATCCAGCTTGTCATCTCTCAAGCCCCACCAACAAGACTGAAAACACCTCTCTATTTTCCTTTCAGCCAATACCAGCCTCAACTATCAAAAAGTAGCTGTAAACAAACTGCCATCTGAATACCTCATGATAGCTGTTGATGTCCTGGCAGACCCTGTCTCAAAGCTCGTAAGTAGATACATTTCTGAAAATTATGTGCCATCTGTCTAGAAAAAAAAAATCACACGTTATACCAATTCACAAAGGCATATCACCCACAGACCTCTCCAACTACCACCCTATAGCAATTCTTTCCCCACTGTTCAAAATATTAATAAAATGTATACATTCCCAACTTCTAACCCATCTCACAAGCAACAGCCTATGATCTCCCACACAACATGGTTTTCGGCTTCACCAGAGAACAACAGCCTTATTAAGTTTCACCAAAACCATAAACACCAACAGAAACAATGGTAACCTAGTATCCTGCTTTTTTTAGACTTGTCAAAAGTACTTGACCTACTATCCTCCACTTTCTTAGACTTGTCAAAAGTAGTTGGCACAACTCCTAATTAATGAACTATATTCCCTGTTACAATCACATTCATCTCTTTCTTGGTTCTGTAACAATCTCTCCAACAGACAGCAAGCTGTAAAATGGAATCAGGACCTAATCCCTTTCCTTCCTGTTAAGAGTCAGTGTTCCACAAGGATGAATTCTAGACCCAGTACTTTTCAATAGCTTCACAAACAACCTGCACGAAGCCAGCAAATCAGCCTCCATAGTACAAAACTTAGACAATGGCACCATCATCTTCTCATCCCCAAACCTCCCTCTACTTTAGCAAATGACTCTAAACTTCAACTTTGTACAATGATGGCTAAATGCTTAACAGTTAATCCTAAATACAGAAAACAAAACAGCAGAAAACAAAATCAATTCTCTTTGCACCCAGATCTCCTTCAACAACTAGTGTATCCTTCAACATTACCTTAACAAACACCCCCACCATAGGAAATGTAACAAATACTAAACTGGTAGTAGTCATAATAGACCATAGACTAAAATGTAATTTGCACCTCAATCAAGCCATCAAGAAAGCTCACCAAAACTGGGCTTCCTCTACTGGAACAAATCTTACCTCACAGACTTGTCAAGAAAACATTAGTATCATCCTACCTTCTTCCCTGTCTTCTTTATGAATCACTTATATTTACCAACTTGCAAACCACCCTACTAAATAAACAAGAGGCTTGTTATAACAAAATAGCCAAATCTGCGTCTAACTCATCTTACCACATACACCACTGCATAGCATCAGAGTAGCTTAATTGGACTGAACTACCTAATCACCATACATTCACTCAACTTCAAACTGCCCACAAAATAAGACAAAAACCAAGCACATGCCCCACTCTACAAAATATTCTCAGTCATTACTCCCCACCATGTTACCTTTTCTCTGGTTAAAAAAAGGCCTTATAATCATTTTCAAACCCCACAATACAGAAAAAGACTCAATGTACGCATCCTATGCCACCAGATAGTGGAATTACATCCCCATCTCACTAAAATAGGACAGCTGTGCTTCAAGATTTAAGTACAACCTAAACTAACATCCTATTGGCTATGCGTTCGAAAGTTGGTATCCCACAATTCCATTGGAGTGGGTGGGGTTACATAAGTATGTATGCAAATTAGATGTTAGTCAGCGTACAGATTTGTACCTATTTTTCATGGGCCTTGTCCAGATTTTTGATTTTTCCAGGTTGAGAGGTATGACCCTCTCTATTAACCTATACAATTTCACCCAATTAATCATTTCACCCACTAAAGTCAATAAGCACAGTAACAGGCACTCACTACTTGACTGGATCCTTACCATCTCACCCTCAAACATAAACACTATTGGCTGACCCCCAGACACCATCAATGACCATCTCTCCACATTTTTCACCAGACAAACTAATCATAACCCTAAACATATATTCTTAAAACAAGTACATAAACTTTCCACCATCAACAAAGTCACCCTTATCAAGTACCTCTCCCTTTATAACTGGAATACTTTTAAAAAGTTACCACTAGAAGATGATGTCACCCACTTCAATAACATGTTCATTAACATACTAAACTAGCTAGCTGCCATCAGAATGCAAAGAGCCAAAGCAATCCAGCCCCTTGGCTCACTAAAGAAACTAAACAACTCCTGCTAAGTAGAGACAATGAATGCAAAGTTTGGAGTTGCTTTGTTGTGTCTTTCGGATTTTCCTGTTAAGGGGTCGCCACAGCGGAACTCCAGTCCGCTAATGATTGGCAGTTGATTTTTACATACCAGCTTGCCAGGCCTGACGCACAACCTTCAACAAAGGTACGCCCATTCATGCATGTCTCCATGCAGAAGACGCTCTAGCTGAGAATTGAACCAGACAGCGTCTTACTGTGAGGTGACAACGCTACCGTAGCACCACCACCGAGTAAAGATAGCATATAACAAAAGTGGCAAATCTTCAGATAGCTCAGAAATCACTGTAAGCCAAATGTCAAACTAGACAAAACCACCTACTTTCTCTCACTCTAAAGCAAAGATCAGCACTACCCCAAACAATTCTGGACAACCATAAAATCCCTACTATATCCTAGTTGAACTACCACCCAGTCTCCATCCACAAACAACACTGACCCCATAGTCACCCAATTTAACATGCATTTCAGTCACTCTACCCTCTCTCTGTTAGAATCCAATCCAGCTTGTCATCTCTCAAGCCCAACCAACAAGACTGAAAACACCTCTCTATTTTCCTTTCAGCCAATACCAACTTCAACTATCAAAAAGTAGCTGTAAACAAACTGCCATCTGAATACCTCATGATAGCTGTTGATGTCCTGGCAGACCCTGTCTCAATGCTCGTAAGCAGATACATTTCTGAAAATTATGTGCCATCTGTCTAGAAAAAAAAATCATACGTTATACCAATTCACAAAGGCGTATCACCCACAGACCTCTCAAACTACTACCCTATAGCAATTCTTTCCCCTCTGTTCAAAATATTAATAAAATATATACATTCCCAACTTCTAACCCATCTCACAAGCAACAGCCTATGATCTCCCACACAACATGGTTTTTGGCTTCAACAGAGAACAACAGCCTTATTAAGTTTCACCAAAACCATAAATACCAACAGAAACAATGGTAACCTAGTATCCTGCTTTTTTTAGACTTGTCAAAAGTATTTGACCTACTATCCTCCATTTTCTTAGACTTGTCAAAAGTAGTTGGCACAACTCCTAATTAATGAACTATATTCCCTGTTACAATCACATTTATCTCTTTCTTGGTTCTGTAACAATCTCTCCAACAGTCAGCAAGCTGTAAAATGGAATCAGGACCTAATCCCTTTCCTTCCTGTTAAGAGTCAGTGTTCCACAAGGATGAATTCTAGACCCAGTACTTTTCAATATCTTCACAAACAACCTGCACGAAGCCAGCAAATCAGCCTCCATAGTACAAAACTTAGACAATTTTTTTTTGGCTATGCTCAAGTTAACACCTAGACTAAGATCTCTCCCCCTCTCTCTCTCATATCTCCACAATATTTCACCAAACTCTATATTTCCCTCTCTCATATCTCAAGATTCTTTCACCAACCCCACCCAACATCCACCATATATTTTTCAAACTACTTACCCTGCCTTTCTCACCGAGCCTACCCCACATGAATCCCAGCAGTGTGTATCCTCTTTTCTGTACTATTTCTAACTTTTACCTACTCTTCTTTCCTTTTGAAAATGTTCTGTAAATAATGTATATAATGTTCTATTTACATTCACAACTTATGTTACTGTAAAAATTCCCATGTAAGTGCAATTTGTATATTAATTTGCAACACTCCTACATAACACCCCGTATTTCACTGTTAACTTTCAAAAAGCTTTTCTCTGTAAATATTTTTGTAAGATTAATTAATTTGCATACAGAGCTTTTCTCCTCAGACCTCCACTGAAAATGGGCCTTTGTGCCCAGTCAGACATGCTCAGTAAACAAAAGGCAATAAATAAATAAATGAATTGACTGATTGATTGATGCATCTTTGGTGGTGCTTGCCAACTCCTTTCACGGAAGTGTAATTCTACAGCATTAGTCTGTTCTACACTTTTTCCATTTTGTTTCACAAGCATCCTTTCCATCAATAGTTCACATTGAGTTTACCTTGTCTTCTTGTAGAAGGGTAAGACAACTACAGTTCTGTATCTTCTTTTTAGCCTTTTTAAGCTTGCACTTTGGTACCTTTAGGTTTTCCTGAGGAACTACTTACATCAGACACAAATAGTGAGTTTTTTGGTTTAGATTCTATAGATGGATGATATTTAGCATACTCCCAGTTTTACATCACATTTGTTTCTGGAACTTCAGATTTTATATCTGTTTTTTGTATGGTCACATGAGGCTCGCTATTTTGTAGTACTATAACAGTTTTTTACCTGTCTTTATGACAATAAGACCACAGATATCTGTTTTTCTCTCTGTGAGTAATTTCCATCAGATTTAAATAATTTATTTTTGCAGGTCTGACGCTCCAATGTTGTTACTATGTTATGCACTTATCCAGGTTTGAATTTGTTCATTTACTGTCTAAATCTCTTTCTGCAGCACAATATTCTCATTTGTTAGAAATTTATCTTCGGGTTCTGTACATGCTGACTAGACAGGCTTCGTTTACTTTTATAGCATACTGTCTCTTTACACACAACCTTTTCAATACCCTCGCTGCTAAGTGCCAAGTGTTTTTTATTTTAGTTAAACTTTCAGATTGCATTTGTTACATAGGCTGTGCCAAAGCATCTTGTCGTAGGGAAGGGATTTCTATAACCAGCTCAAAAGGAGCAGTTTTGTGAAGTTTTTAATTTCATTCTCATCTTCTTTGAGTTGGGCTTTGAGCAACTCAATTTCATTTTGAGCATCCTGACATTTTACTTTTCAGTCAAGATTGGCATCATTAACAGCTTGTAAATCTCCTAAAATTTCATCTTATTCTCTCTGTGGAAAGACCATTTCAGTTTGAGCCTGAAACTGACTTCTCTTCTGTTTTACAAGTTCTGCCACTACTTTACTTCATTCTTTTTTACAATGTATACTTTGTCTTTTCCGTCTATTCTAAACAAGCTAATTTTCCATTTGGCTTACCATAGCAGGGACTGACTGAAGCTGTTTATACTGCTTTTGTAATTTTTTATTCCCTCCAAATCTTTCCTTAATTTATTATTCTCCGTTGACACTCAGACTGAAATGCATCATTTGTTTTGTTTTGCCACAGCTACTTTTTCAATTATATTTGTTGTACCACTTTGCATAACATTTTCATATTTATTAATTCTCAAGAATACTGCTTTGCATAATTGCCCCAGCTTGCTTGGAAATACCATAAAGTCTTTTGAGCAAAATGATTATTTGTTGTCATTTTTATTTTGACAGTTCTTTTGCAAGTCAGAGTCAGACAACACACTTCATCTAGTTCCTTTTCAACCTAATTGTTTTCTGAAAAGAAAACAGTAATTTCAATAAATGGCTGTTAATACATGTATCACAGTGATAAAAGCAGAAACAGAAGTTACACATCTCAAGTAATGATAAACACAGACCATTGATACTCACACAATACAATCTGAAAGCTATTGTTAGAGATTAATCAATAACAGGGACATTTTTATGGACATGTTTGTAGGTATAGTATTAGGGAGTAAGGAGGTTAAAATTATAGTTGATTGAAAGACACTAGGTATATACAGCAGGTTAGAAAAGTAGGAAAATTGTAAGGAATGCATGATTATACTGTGTTCTACTACCAAAGAATATTTACAATACATAAACACAAATATGCATCAAATGGAATTAGCATAACAGTGGTCATCATCAGTCCAAGTAAGGCATTTAGTCACCTGACATCCAAAATATATGAGAAGTGGACAATGAGAGTGCAGGTCATACTTATGAACAAACTGGATGCACTATTCATAAAAGTGTGATTTATAAACTTCAAAAAGGAAAGCTCTATTAAGAAACCAGTGGAGACCACAAGCACCACAGAAGAAAATAAAGAGGCATTAACAGTTTCCCAGTTTTGTCTATGCAGCAATAAACTTCCTAGAATTTGCTGAAATAAATGAAAACATACTGAATTCAGTACATAATACTAGCAAAGTGAATACTTATTGTGAATTGGAAATACTGAATTCATTATATACAGTGGAAAATTACATAGGAATTAGGGGTACTTTATAGTCAGGTTTAACATTACATCCGTTTAGGAATCATTTACTATATGTCTCAGGGAGCAGTGCCTCACCTAGACATATGACTATTAAAAAAACAATAGCTAGAAAAACATACAAAAAATAGTTATAAGAGAAAGAAGACATATGAAAAACTCCAAGATGCCATGCTATTTATGAAATGGAGGATAACACAGGAGTAGGGCAACACCTGTGAAAAAAAGAGTGAAACTGAAAGACATAAGTATAATTATTTTTAGAATAGATGAGATAGTAAGAATTATTATGTACTTAATAACTGTGGACTGGGACTGACCCTTGCCCTCAAGCTTCATGTAAACAGATACACATGTTCATATGTTTTACTAGAATGCTTTGATGTAAGTGACCAGTAACTGGTAACTTCAAAAAGATCAACTTATCTGTTGATCACAAGTAGCCACTAAAACCATGCATAGGATTTACCTTACTGCATAGTATAAAAATAAATGTGGTTTGTCACAAGCTTACTCAGTAGCATTTTTAAGAACTAAAACAAAGCTGTATAAAAGCAAGGGACAGCTTCTGATGTGTGACTACTCAGTCAGCATGTATTTGTGTGCAGGCATGGTAAGGCATATTACAGGCTTTCTGTTATCTTATCAAACTGTTCTATCAGTAAGCATTTCAAACTAACAACGGGAGGCCTCTGCATCTGTATCAGCTACTGATCCAAAAATTCTGCAATGCTCTGCTTACTTCAGCCTTGCATGTAGAAAATTAAATATTTGGGTATATGCAGCAGAAACAATTAATAGGGGGGCTTTTGCCAACCAACATCCTACAGTTCAGCAATTACCATCCGGTAATATTTACGTTTGGTATTCAGCAATGTAATTTGCTTTTGCTTGAGTAGTAGCTACAGTCGAGTACTTTTTCACAGCTGACAATATAGAAATATATAGAATGACAGTTTAAAAGAAGGAGAAATATATTCATCAGTGCAAGATATTAGTCCTATCCTCAACAAAAAATTGGTCAAACATCATTTGAACAAGACTTTGTCACCAAACTATACTGCAACAAAACATTATTGTATGCTAACTTTCTAATGTGGGAGTCGAAGGGGGCAGGGGGGGGCATGTCAGATTCTCAATGACATTTTTCTGAATTGCATTACTAGTATGGGAAGCATTAATATCACAGTCTTGTGTCATTAAGTATGTATTATGTTTTATTAAATGTTAAGTTGCCATAAACTAATGTCATAATTTTTGTGTGTTATTGTTTTTTTTTTCTTAGTGCTTGATATAAAAATCATTTTAGTGATGGGTCTTTAGGTACAGTAATGTTGTGATATATCTGCGTCCTACTGAATTGCACCCACAGTTTGAATGGTCTGTGCTATGTAGTAGAATCTTCCAGAAAAGGTGCATGAGCATATTTTCACTTTTGAGGCGTTCATTGTTTTGCCATTTCAGTCAGTCTCTTTTTCTTGCTGTATTTTTCCTTCCTTCTACTGTCTACCTTCTCATTAAGTCATGAAAAATACACAGAACTATATAATAGGACCTTGTCTATTCAACAGTTCTGGCAAAAAAGTATTAAAGATAAAAAGAAACAATACATGTCTACAATGAGTTGTGTGAAAACACAAATTAAATAATATGTGCACTGCTATAGCAGAGAAATGACTAGTGTCCCTGCTGTAGGCTGATAGCAAAATTAAGCTAATGTGTATCCAAGGAAAAAGGGAAAGTACTCACTACCATCTGCATTGTAGTATTACCTCCCAGCATGCAGGACGAGTTTTAACACAAAAATAAACTAATCTTACTTTCTATTTGATATATAAAATGTCCAGCTGAGTGTGCAAGTGCAACATAACATGACACAAATGTGCACCAAATTCTATCAGGTTTAAAGCGCTGTGCTTCTGAAGTACACCCAAATAATCCACTTATCCTGTGCTGACAAGGTCAAAAAAAGTCTGAAGTATGGCTTTTCTACAGCTATTAGGGTTTGGCTTTAATGGTCTGAATGTACCCATAAAGACTTAAAAAGTAAAAAAAGTAAATAAATAGGAATTCATGGGCTTTCAAAAGCTATGCAGCTAAAACACTGTCCTTAAGTGGTCATTTGTAAACTAAAGGAGGTTCAAGGTATTCCACAGTAAAGGCTGTAGATGGAGTGCATCTTTCTTGCAATTTTTACTGAATGGTTTGTCTGTGTAACCTTCTTGCCTTTTGCTAGAATGTCTAAATATGCATATAGTTTACTAATTTCTTTATTTGATTGTAATACCTACTGAATTATTAATAACCCTACTGAAGTAGCAGCTTTACTGAATCTAATTTCTTCAAAGCCTCCTTCCTAGTATTGTTGCACCTAAATATAGAGAAGTAATCCGTACCCAGCTTACCTTCAGTCTATCTTTAAGTTCCAGTCCCAGTATCGTCTCTATTTCTTTTTATAGTCTTCATCCTGGCATCTTTTGACACAGCCCATTACATTTAACCTTAATACATTGGGTGCCCTTGACCATCTTTCAAACCTCCTTTTCTAGACCAATAAATAGCACCTCCCATTGCATTCCTCCATTTGTATCACTGTTCTGCACAGTAGCCTTGTGTCAATGTATATTAATATTACATGCAAGCCAGTATTCACCTGAGCTATTTCATTAGATTTAGTAACTACAGACAAGGAGAGGACTGCACACTGCAAGTAATTTGACAACCAGAAATAGCGGTTCCTATAGCTTGCCAAGTTCCTTCAGGGTAATGACCAACTACAATAAATAAAATCATTGTTTTGTATTTTTATAAATAGTCAGGCAGTTTTTAACTTTGCACATCTGTTCTATTCTTCCAGCAAGGACATTCACTTTCCCTACACTTTTAGATATACGTGTATGTTCATATTAAATTTTACTCAATGTTATCATTTATGAAAATGTAGCAAATATAATACTTGCACTGTAAATTAGTAATTTTCCTAAATTAATCACCATACATGGGAGTGGATTTGGTCAGTCTGGCTAGTTCCTGAAGACACGTGACAATGGTGGCAGTTTCCAGATAATTAATAACATTTCATGTTAAGTATTTGGAAAACAGGAATCTAGTTGACTTGGATATTTTATAATAACATTTAAATCACACTGAGCTTGTACAACCCTTGCTACATCATTTTCATACCATCAACAAATAAAAATGCATAGTTTCACATGTTGGACAACCTACCACACTGATGTGATAAATATTCTGGTTTGACCATCGCAGGCAGTTCTCAGAAACAGTCTCTGTCCGATTCAGGAAATGCTGTTTGCAGCCATACATAGCAGAAACAAAAATCATGCTTTGACTTAACCACTAGTTATTCTAATGAAAAAGGGGGAGGGGAACTTCATGTGGTGTAGTAAAATAATGACATAGATTACAATTCAGAAAGCAGAATATTAACAATAAAGGGGAAAAAGCAAAGATAAGTAAGATTTTAACTAATCCTGAAATCAGAAACAAGTATTATAGACAGCAAATCTGGACAGAGAAGTAGTAGTAAATAGGTAACCGATGATTGAATTCTTCCTATTGCTAGTGAGTGGCACTGTTCCTACATTGTTGTCTTTAAATATGCTATATTTTAATAAATGTAGGACATTTTGCATCACATCATTACACTTCTGTTTTCATTTTACTTGTTTCAGTACCATAGACTTAAACAAAATAATAATTTCTTTATTTAAAGCCCATTTTCGAAATTTGATTGCATCAAATATGCATTGATATAAACCCATTCAAGTATGCCTGTAAATTCTCAGTATTGTTTGCGCATCTAAAACTGTTAACTTTAAGAGATAACTTTTACCTTGTGGCATTTTGGCATTTAAGTAGCTCATTTCTAAAACATATCTGATATACTTTCATTTTATTGTTTCTTTGATTTGTATTAAATGTTATATATAATATTAATTTTATTTTAAATGAGAACTCAGACTCTCCTTGTGTGCAATAAAATATAGATTATCTGGTCTAGATATAAATATATAATTTCTTTACAGTAACAAAATGAGGTAATTCAACGATAAAAAAATATCAGGTGGTACCAGTTCAGATAAATACATTTCAAACTTATTGTAACTTTAAAATAATGGAACTGAATACTGGAATAAGACTAAACCGTAGAAAGATATAAGCTTTTAGGCACTAATTTGTTTAGTTTTTCATTTATTCATTTATCTTGCAACTGAATTTTTCCATAAAAGTTTTCTAATACTGTTCAAGTACAGAAGAAAGCACAAAAGCTTGCAGCAAAACTTTAGTAATTGCAGGGAATGCATATGCTTTTTTATTTTTTTGAGTTTCTACTTTTTCCTCTTTTGTTTGACCATGGAATTAGCATTTATAAGTTGGGAGCACCCCCTACATGAGAGAAATGAGGAGGAACCCACCTGCAAAAATGTTTCTTTCCATCTGTGCATGCAGTTTTCAAGTGATTGTGTTTAGCTCATTTATAAAATAAGTTTTGTAGTCAGTTTTCCTCTCCATCTTAATCACAAAATCTCTAAATGAAAAAGCAATAAAGTAGTTTTCGGTGAAAATGTTAGGTAATGCTGCTTACCGTAAAATAATATTCAGACTGTGTACATTGTCTTTTACTAGAGAGGCATGTTTTTGTGGAGATGTCCTCTCTGGGCCTCCTCTAAAACTGGACTTGTGCTCAACTGGACTATCCTTTAAACACATGCAAATAAAGTAAATAAAAAAAAATACTATTGAATATCTAAATCTGGTAAAATAACAATATATTTTCATAAAATAAACCTATAGCAGGAGCAAGTTTAATGAAGCATGGGTCATGATATCACTCATAGAGTCTTTTCAGAAAGCAATTCATTAACAGAACCTGTTCTGTACATGGTATATAGATTTGTTTTAATATCACAGTTATTTTTCATAACACTTTGATTTTGTTGTCTCATTGTCATTTAGTGATGTTCTCATCCATGACTATTAACTTCTGAAGTCTGAAGGCAGCAGCAGAATCATAGATGTGCTGTTGAAATAAAAAGTATGGCATTTCTGGAAGTTGTTCTGACTCTTAAAGTAAACAGAATTGTATGTAGTTTGAAGTCCTATCATTATTGTGTAGTGTGTGTGAATTTTGATCTTTCTACATCACATTACTACCTCTAAATTAGGAACAGAAAATTGTAGCTGTTTGTTTTTTTTTTCTGACAGCATCTTTTAAATCCAGCTATCTGATATTTTCTTTGTGAGCCGTATAGAAATAGTTATTTTATTTACCCATTGTTGACTGGATTCGTCTCACTAGGCTAGTGGCCTCTTTTCAGGGAGGACCCAAGATGATATTTATACTACTACTACTACCATGGGAAATTTGGTCAGGGCATTGAGGGACTTACCCTACTCTTTTCTAGAGGTGCCATGGGTTCTTTTACATCCACCTGAGCTACCAACACCAGAAATAGATGAGGCCACAGTTTAATGTGGTAATACATAAAATAAATTCTCACCAATCATTTTTATTTTTTATGGCATATGAATCACATGATTTTATAATAGGATTAAGCATGGCCCACACATTCATAAAGTCACATTTCAATGGACCATGATGCCCCATGACCTAATGTAAAGTTCAGGTCTTAGAATAGTAATAGCCTATGGTGTCAGCAAGGGAATTTGTGTGTTTTGAAGGCCTTCACAGATGTATCAGCACAGCTGGATACATCCTCAAGATGGTTACCCTACAGGAAATGGAAATCAAAGTCTAAACCAACTTTACTAAAAGTAGTAAAGATAATTTACATAGGAAAAATGGGAAATGGGGGAACAATACATGCAGAGGAGGAGCAAGGTTTAAAAGAAGGCAGGATTTGAATGAGCTATATAATGGTTGACTAACAGTGACTGGATATGTTAAAAGTGATGTGTAATTTTGCAGCTACAGTTGTGTAGGCATGATTTGAAATGTATAATATTTGCAACAGAGATTGCGTCGCTATGGTTTATTTTCATTTATATAAATGTAACACGGCCTGTGTCATACATGATAATTTAATAAAGTTGTTTCTTGTTTAAAAAAAACTTGCTGAAGTTTTAACTAAAAGAAACAAACCGGTCAAAGCTTTAGCTCACCAAAATGTTTTCAAAGAATTTTTGCATGTGGGCATAAAGAAGTGTCAATGGTTATTCAGTATACTATGTGCATATGGAAACCTTCTACATTCTACTGATTCAGAACCAAGAAAATATTGAATTCCTTGCATGGAGTGGAAGTTCATACTCTAGAGTGATTTTCGCACAGATGAGCATCAGGCAGCAGCTTCTCTGGTGATGCCCGATCACTGTAATGATCTCTGCATTCGGTGCTAGACTGTTTATATCTATGTAAATGTCAGAGAAATATGTATTAATATATATGTTTAGTGCTTATTAGAAGCTAAAAGAGTTAACACATTTCATTCTATTTTATGTACAGCTTAATTCTGTATGAAATTATAAGATGCTTTTTCAAACTGCAGTATGCTTTCTGAAATTGCAAGATGCACCCTGACGTAGTATTTGCTAGCACAGCAAAATTCATGTTATGCCTTTTGGAAATGTACTGAGAAGCAGGTGATTATCTGCTAGGTCAGGAAAATGAATGAATAGTGTATGAATAGAACAATACTGTTTTCTATAATATGATTGAATATGAACAATCAGCTCTGTTCGTGTTATGAGAACATGCACAGCTGCGGAAAAGAAGAGATACATGAAACAAAAGATTGCTTGAAGAATCTGTACTTGCTTTGTGCTCGAATTAGCTGTAGTACCTTGAATGGTAACATAACATAGTGGGAAGTTGTATCTAACCGGTGGTCACCAAGGCCATGTTGTTTTTCTTAGGAAGTTTTTCATAAAATTGATAGTGCAAGCAGAAAATCATGGGCAAACAGCTGCTATGAAGTAATGATGTTAAAACTTGTGATCTGTTACGTCAGCTTGGTAGGCAATTTCTTGTTAGAAAATGTATAAAGATGATCTTACTTCCTGATTTTAGTTAGACAAACTCTGTATTAGCACGTTTTTGTCTCCTTGCTGCAAGATTAAAGTGCCTTAACCTGAACCTGCCGTGTATTGATCATTTTGAAGTTTATTTTTCCTTTGACAGTAAACCTTCATACGATTTCCCATAATGTATTGTGACAGTGCTAATTGACTGTGATCCTGAAAAGATTTGCATGTTTCAGTGATATATTTCTACTTACAGCTGGTATGGAAAATAAATGTAACAAAAATTGTACACTCTAATTCTTGCCTCCAGTTTTTGTTGCTTTCACATTTGCTGAGGATCGTGGTGTAAGTTTTCACATCTGATGCACTGACAAAGTTAAAGAAACACATTTATGCCTAAAAGAAATGTAACACTTGAAAGAGTATTCTTCCATAAATGTGTCCAGAAAGGGAATGAGTCTGTTAAAGCATTTGTGAAACATTTGTATGCTGTGAGTTTTAGAGCCATACCTGGCCCTCCATATAATACCCCAACATAAGTGGCTTTCTACAGCAGCCAAATCCATGCCTATTCTCCCCACCTGAGCTCTTCAAGGCACAAGGGCAAAAAAAGACTTTACTCAGCTTTGCTGTGGAACTTCAAAAAAAGACTTTACTCAATTTTGCTGTGGAACTTCTTCGGTACTAAAGAACCGTGTAATAAGAAACATAAATATGTGAGACGCAAGTAATAACACTGAGTGGAAGCAAGAGAAATGTACTAGATACAACTGTTTGCACACTGAATCACAGCTTTGTTTGGTATGAAGCAAAAAGTGTCAAATAGAATAAAGTGGGGCATTCCGTAGTTATGTGTAAGACTAAGGTGCTCAAAGAATTAGTAAAAACTGAAGAAACGCAAGGAAACTTTGTTGGGAATCTGCTATTAAACAGGCAGATCTACATGAAGAACAGCATGTCAGGCTTTCATTTTGTTGCACTTAGTAAGATTTTAGATGGACATTGGGGTAGACATGACTGTAGTGTTATATGGTGTGCAGAACCAACTCAAAACGTCCACAGCTGGTCAAAGCATAAATAGAAATATGCAGAAGAAGAGAGAAGTTCAAATGCAAGGCCATGATGGAAAGGGCATAAATATGAAGTTGGAGTCTTTGTTTTGTTGGGTCCTTATACTAAGAATCTGCTGAATAAAAGCATTGCATGCAATTAGAGTTAATTGCCAGACCTGAGGAAATACTTTCCGGCATGTTTGATGTTATTGGACTCCTTAAATGTGAACAATAAGGGTTCACCTGAATCCAGGTGTGGTTCCTTATGCCTACAGTATTCTCCATCTTTTCTCAATTAAAGGCTGCCATAAAATGGCTGCAGTCGATTGGGGTAAATAAAAGGATTGGTGAACCTACAGACTGGTTTGAGCCAATAGTCTGACCACTAAAGAAAAATGGCAAAGTGAGAATATGAGTTAACTTAAAACGTTTGACTTATGCAGTCAACAGGAAGAGGTTTATCCTGAATGCATTAGAAGAAAGATCACCCAAGTTAACAGGGGTAGACACATCCAGTGGGTTTTGATAAGTACCCCTTGAATCAAACAGCAGAAAAGTAACAACTTTTATTACCCCAGCTGGAAAACCCTGTTGTTGATGGTTACATTTGAAATTACTTCAGGACATGGAATCTTTCAGCATGAAATAAAGTACACTCCTGAAACATCACTAGAACATACTGGACATGATAGATGACATTTTAATATAAGAGCATGTTAAAGAGGTCAAAATAAGAGGGTGACGGCTGTTATTCATACCAGTGAAGAGTAAGGATCCATGCTCAGTAGGTAAAAGTGCTACTTTGGCAAGACAAACATTTAATATTTTGGGCACTGCATTTGTGGAATCAGCATTAGACCAGATCTGAGTAAAGTAAAAGCTGTGACTGAGTTGTCAAGTCCAAGGAATGTCATGGAACCCTGACAAATATTTGGCATGGTAAACTATCTGTGCAAATTCTTTTTAGAACTTTCATAGCTGATTCATCCTGTAACAGAACTTATAATAAAGATGCAGCAGGAACATTAGGTGATACCCAAGAACAGACTTTTCAAGTAGTTAAGTCCATGTTTGTGACCTCACCAGTATTTGTCTATTATGATGTCAGTAAACCAAATGTGACTAATACGGATGTTACCAGTTATGGTGTTGGAATTATTGTAATGGTTTGGCAAAGTGGAGCTAGTGGTTTTCTGTTCTAGAATGTTAGTACAGAATAAGAGGAGATATTCTCAAATTGAAAAGGAATATATACAAGGAGCATAAACATATACACACTTTATGTGTCATCTATTGGACCAGTGAGATTCTGGCTACAGACAAATCATGGCCGTCTGGTACCACTAATAAGCCTATATGACTTGAACAACGTTCTCCAATATATCAACAGCTGTTGGCAAGTAACCTATCCAAAATCCGGTGACAGAGAATTCAATCAAATACTAATGTGGACATAGGTGCAGTCATACAAGTAATAATGTCTATTAGCTAGTCACTTCCCCACAGGATGGACATCTTCAGGGAACCAACGAAGCAAGATGTTGACCTGCAGATTATAACTCTATATGCTCAAAGTGGGTGGCCAAGTAAATTGACACAGACAATTCAGTCATTGTACAAGCACGTTGTTGTGAAATCTCACTTATCAAGGCATGAGGAGCAGAGCTGGTCCAAAAATGTCTATGTGGTAACTAAATATCAACACTAAAATAATCAAAATTGTGATGTTGTGTGAATTCTGTATTGCACAGAGTGACTCAAAGGAGAAAGTCTCCTATTGTGATTCAACTGCCAAAAGAAACATATGTAAACATAATGGGGAAAAGTACCTGGTAGCAGTGAAGTATTATCAGCCAACAAGTCATATGGATTTAAGACAATGTTTTCCAAATAGTAAATTCCTGCTGAAGTTATCACTGGCAATCTAACTCAAGTTATGTCTGTGAAGTGTCAGAAATGTGCCAATTAATATTGGTCATGCAAGATCAAGTCCATATTATATGCAAACAAACAGTTCAGCTCAAAGATCAGTACAAATGGCTAAGAAAATCCTTCAACAGCCATATCTGCACATAGGTCCAGTGTCTTACAGAACAATGCAACATAGTGTGACCCAAGCTGGACTGCATAACCAATAAGGAGACACCAAATTAAAACAATCATTCCAATGCCTGAGGCAAAGTTGTTGTCAAAGACAATTCCATACAAAACTGTCAAACAAAAGTACTATAAGACCAAATCTATACACATATATTTGTATGACAAAAGACAGTCAGTTTGTTCTTACACTGACCTGAACCCAAATCAAACAGCTTATATCACATTAGGCAAGCATAGACTAGAGGCAACAAGTGTGACTGCTGCTAAACTGAGATCATATGTAATCCCAGCCGACACTAGAGTTGATGTAAGGAGAAAGTGATAACCAAGCAGACAATTGTTGCAAGCAGATGAATAATTCTTATAACTAGGGGAATACAAAGAGGTGAGAAACTCTGAGTCAGTGCCTTTACAGTCTAATGACCAACCTAGTAACACTGTACATGAAAGAGAGATGCTAACCAATATTGACTTGTCACAAAAGACAAGCCACTTGTGGCCACAACCTGTGAAGGCTTTCAGTGAGGTTCCAGGACATGAAATGATTCCAGGGACTGCTAACAGGAAGGCATGTTTACAGACTATAAAAACCTAAATATTTTCAGTGTTAATGAGAAATGTGGACTGTTATATGTAATGCCAACTGCTTTTCATGCTCCACATTTTCAAAATGAAACACGTGCACATACATGTTGTGATGTATAAATACGCATAAAGTCTTACACTCAAAAGAGAATTTCATTCTCTTCTTAAGAGGGGTGATAATGCTAATGCCTGATCACCATGATGCTCTGTGTCATCATTGTTTGATTGCTCATGTCTATGTAAATCTACACTATTATTTCTGAATTATACATTGCTGCACTACTAGACGGACTGTGACCCTGACAAAAAATATGCATTTCAATGCAATATTTGTGTCTGTAGCAAGTGGTACAGTAAATACATTCAGTGAACAAGTACACACTAATTCTGGTCCCTCATAAGACATGACAAAGCAGTACAATCAACAGTACAATGTTTAACTTGGTACTTACCATCAAGATAGTATGGTAGGCTTCATAGAGAGAATTGCTGAATAGTTAGTAATACCATATAATGAAGCTTAACATCATGATAGTTTTGGAGTCAACTGTTATAACAGTGAGGATGACAGACTTCAATATGCCTTTGTAAGAATCAAACTTTGTACTTCTTAACTGTTAGGTAACCACCTTAACCATTATGCCTACCACACAAAAAGACAGATAACTGTCTAGAAAAACATATTCAACAGGAAGGACTAAGAAAGAAAATATAATACAAACTACAACACACTACACTGTTATTGAAGTATAATATGTTAGTTTTGAGCCAGGGTGATTAGGCACTTCATGTACGTAACAAGCTTAGAATAAATAAATAAAGTTAAAAACATTGTAATCATCAGGAAGATAACTAAAAACATTTAAAACATCCTAGTGCTTTGCCTGTGTCTTCAGTGGGACTATGCAAATGAATAGTAAAACATATCTATATGCTTAAGCAACATCATCAGTCAAGAAAGGTGCCAACTAAAACTAAAGAGTAATAAAGAAAACATTTCTAAATGAGTTTTGCATTAAGGCCTCTAATCTTAAATTATATACTTTAAAAGCATAGTTTTTGTAGCAGTTTTGTGGCATTTTAAAAAGTGATTTTGCAACAACAAAATATCATTACATTTTCAACAGCTGGACTTGGACTTTCAATGTGCCTATGTTTTGGACATGCTACTGTAAGTTTAGCTTGAATTTCCGGGTAGCCTCCTTAGTATAAAATTTGTTGCAAGGGAATGTGAAACCATAAATTATTTTTAGAGTATGGTAAGAAAATCTGTATAGTGACAAACTTAACACCATTAATATAGCTATCATTTAGCTCAGTATAAGCACAGACTGTACAACTGTTACAAGGCTAAACACCTTCGTTAGTCAGACTTTTATACATAGAAAGAGTAGTAGAGCTAAAGAAATACAGCTAGTTTTCTAGGCATTTGACAAAATTCCTCACTCAGGTATTATAAATAAACTCTCAAAACTGGGCATAAATTCTTAGGTTGCCAGATGGCTAGACAATTAGCTCATGGGCAGGACACATGGTTAAAGTAAGTGAATCCAGATCTAACAAGAGGCTAGTTACTAGTGGTGTGCCACAGGGCTCAGTGCTGGGAGCACTCCTGTTTGGAATATACTTCTCTAAAGTCAAGGGTAATGTGGAAGTCCTCATGTTGACACACAGTTTGCCAAAGACTGCAAGCTGGAGGCAATTATTAAACCCCCCAATGATGTAAATATCCTTCAGGAGGGTCTAGATCTGACAAATGAGTGGTGCCAGAACATACATATTTCCTGCCGCAGAAAAGCACACATATTGCTCAATAAACCATAGTTTAGTTTACATGCTGTAGGTTTTACAATATTTAATAACACATAACATCTGTTACAATCTGATTCAGAAAACAGTGGCAGACATATATAAACCTCACAAGTACAGATTGAATTTTTTATTGAAAATGTTGCATTTTTCAGCACTTTACATTATGTATTTTAATATGGAGTGGCTCTTAGAAAAAATGTGTTATCTTATTGGAAATTTATGAAGAACCTGTTAATTTTAAAAGAAAATGCAATATATGGAGGATAATGATTTTTTTTATGTTTTCATCTGTAAGAATGGCCATGGTGTAGCCTCATCTGAGAATAAGGTGACCAGGAAGTTGAAGAGCTCCTGAAGGAAGTCCTTATGTAGCTGGGTTGACAAAATATCAGTGTTTTTTCCAAGAACCAATGACACACACAATGGAATGCAATAAATCATCTATGGTCAAGAAAAACCTGCAGTGGAGAGAGGAATTATTGCCACTCCAAACCATACCAAAGAACAAAAAAGTCCCTCCACCTTACTCCTGCGTGCTTACCCTGTCCCTACCTCTAACCCTAACACTGTACCTTACCTTTTGACAATCCCTCTCCCTAACAGTACCACTATATAAAACAATCACAGACACTACACACACATGACACATCAACATAACTAAACCTGTTTCCTTACCTAACCTTACTCCAACCCTAACATTTAAACAGCCACCCTAATACCTATCAACATATTTATTTCAGCAGACTGAGAGTTTGGCTCCTTGAACATTCAGAAAAATGTATGTTCAGAAAAAACACTACACTTTTTATTTGGGCACTAAACGAGCATTTTTACCACTAAAATATACCCTCTATTTTTCAGTGGTCGAATGCAAATGTAAATGAGCATCTTCCAAAACTATAAACATCTTTTCTACGAGAAATGACTTAGCACAGTCTATTTGTACTCTAGAGCACTGACTTTTTATGCATGCCATTTCCATGAGCATAAAGGCATTTTCAGTTGCGATGAGTGTTCAACATTCATCATGCGCCATCATTTTTTAATACGTCCTGATCTATGTCAGGCCATGACATATAATCCAGTTTTTGAACTTCATGGAACAATTTCAATATTACAGGATGACCTTCCAGAGGAACTTTGCCTCTAAACCCCCCACAATACATAGTCATTCTTGACACTTGATGCTCATCTTCTAGAATAATATGGTATAAAACCTGACAGAGTTATACTTATACCAACCTCCAAGACAAAATGTTATGAAGCTCTGACTGCAACCCAGACCACCTGCTTTCAATTAGTGACACAGATGCTAAAGGGGACAAGCCAGAGAAGATGGGTGTGAGTAGTTACTGCCAGCTTGCCATCCTGGTGGAGTGGAAGGAGGGTCTGGCTTGCCACTTGGGTTACACCTGGGGGAGCACTAGATATTGCACCCATGGAGCACTGACCTGCTGAGCACATGCTGTCAGCAGTGCCAACAACACCAGCAATGAGGATAAGTACATGTATGGAGGTACACACCCCTCCTATGGGTGCACAGCATCTGTAGATCTTGAGAAAGCTGCTGCAGGGATAGGTACTCTGACAGGAATGCCCACTGGGACCAGCAGATTAGACTATTACCTCTATCAAATTTCTCACCCCTTTAGAAAATGAATTGCCTGATTATACCCCCCCCCCCCAAGCCAAGGAATGAATGGAATATAGGATTCCTTCCAGGCTAGGAGGTGCCTACCCTGAGAGAAAGTCAAACTGGTCAATGGAACCAAGGACAAGTAGCCACTGCGCAGGATGGTGGGGGTACAAAACGTTTGCATTAGTTACTGTAGGGCATCATTTCCATTTTGCCAATACAGAATAAACTGCATACTGCTATGTAAACCATCCCAGTACTCAGGTTGGCTATATAGGGACATTGTCTACAACCACTACATATAAATGTAGTCAGCAGCTTTCTCTTCACAAAGCAGTTAATTCCTTCAACTCCACCTTCTTAAATAACCTCAACCAACAAGTCCCACCAGGAACTATTAGGATTAAGTCTAACTACACCCCCTGGCTTCGTAAAGAATGTAACAGAACAAGCTAGAGGGACAGGTTCAAAACCCAGAGACTGCCAATGCTATGGAATGGACTTCCCATACATGTCAAACAGAGCACCTCACTGGCCCTCTTCAAGAAAAATCTTGATGAATGGATGGGAAATAGAAAATTCACCCCAGGGATCACTCCAATGGCTCTACTCAACAGAGGCACTGGAAACTAAGATTGGCTGGCACATTGCCAGGGTAATCCTATGAGCTAGGCTTGTAAAGGCTCCAGGGCCATTAGCCTAGTACACACCTATGAACCTATGTAGGTCTCTTCTTAAGACATGAGATAAAGCCTGGGTTCAGTTTCATAAAAATAAATCTCATGTAACAAAGCAAATTTACCTAGAAGTGTGTAACAAAGCCATACAAACTAGTGAAAAATGAAAAACAAAACAAATACTACCATAATATTCAAACAAAACACAAAAACAATCCACTAAAGTTCTGGGCAGCAGTCAATACTATACTACACCCTGGTAAATCAGCTACTCCCACTCTATCAACATCTAATAACTCAGAAAACATAGCAACTCAGTTTAACACCCACTTCACTGAATCAATCCAAGCCCTTGCAAACTCAAAGCCCTACCATAACAACCCTAATCATGCCACAATCCAAAATACCCAAACCTCTACTAAACCATTCTCATTCCACCCAATCTCAATCTACACAACCAAAAAACTACTCAAAAAACTCAAACCAGCCTCTCTATCAGCTGACAACCTTGCTGGGAATTCCTTTAAATTGCTGCAGAAGGAATTGTCTACCCTGCAACCATTCTCATAAATAGATCTCTCACTGATAGCCTGGTCCCCATTATCTGGAAAATTTCCCACATCATACCCATACACAAAGGAGGTAACTCCACTGAACTAACTACCACCCCATTGCTATCCTATCCCCTCTGACTAAAATTCTGGAAAGAGTTATCCACACCCAACTCACTGAATACCTTCAAAGAAAAAAACTGCTAACAGATACCCAACACGGCTTCTGCAACTCTCACAGCACTACCACAGCCCTGCTGTCATTTAGCAACACAATTAACCATCACCACAATAATGGACTATATGTATCTGCAATTTTTCTTGACCTGTCCAAGGTCTTTGACATGGTTAACCACTCTAAATTAATCAACATCCTCTCCTCCCTAAACCTCTCTACCTCTTCTATCTCCTGGTTCCAGAATTACATTACAGATTATCAACAGGCCACCCTTTGTCAGCAACAACTATCTCCTCTCCATCCAGTACATATAGAAGTGCCCCAAAGTTCCATACTGGGGCCCTACTTTTCTCTATCTTCACCAATCATTTCCATAACTCCACAGACCATGCCACCATAGTTCAATATGCTGATATTTCAACCCTCATTTGCTCAGCTTCCTCCCTACAAAATTTCCACAAACACACCCAGGAATCCTTCCTATTGGCTGAAAATTGGCTCACAAACTCCTACCTCATCCTTAATCCAAATAAAACAAAGCTCCTCATTTCCAGCCAAGCAAAACTCCCTCCTCCCTACAAAATACCCCCTCCACACCCTTTAGGATTTTATCCAAAAACAATACCATCATTACCCCTTCCCCCCACACAAAACTGCTAGGTGTAGAAATAGACAACAATCTGAAATTTGATATACATATTGCCCAAACCATTAAAAAGGTCCACAAGAAACTCGGACTCCTATATAGGAATAACAGATCCCTTACCAAGCAGACTAAATCCACTATTGCCCAAACTCACCTCCTTTCGACTCTCTTATATGCCTCTCCAGATCTAACTAACCTCTGCAAAACAGACCTTGCCAAATTGGAATCATGCTATAATAAGATAGCCAGATATGCAAGAGGTTCTTCTTACAGATCCCATCACTGTACATCTCTTAGACAACTAAACTGGTTGGAACTTCCTCAGTTAATACACTTTAATCAACTTAACTTTGCTCACATAATGCTCTATCACCCTGATAAAACTCCTGCTCTTCACAACCTCCTACAACCATGCAACTCCTCGAGACTTCTCCACTCTTCTAATAAATTCCTCCTACAGGTCTCCAAAGCAAATAACACTGCCGGTGAATCGCTATTCTCAAACTATATTTCCACATTATGGAATAAACTCTCAACCTCTCTGACTACCAACTGCTCCATCCCTGAATTTAAAAAAGCTTCTTAAAACACATCTTTCTAATTCCTGGCTCTCTCCCTGTAACCTTAAATGATATCCAATAATCCCTTCCTTAGTAGCTAAAATCCACTTTTGTATATCCTCCTGACATCTCCCCTAGTCTTGCCATCTGCACTGGCCACTGTATTATATCCAATATCCTCTCCTCCTCTGGCACTCTATCCTTTACTATTTTCTCTCCTCAAACGTCTTTGTTATTCTGCTATGTATGATGTGATATAATATTTTAGATGTTTACCTCTGCATGCAACTAGACTCTTATTCTATCTGTATAGCTTAAACCTTCGCACACATTATCTGAACTACCTATTAATGTCATATCTGTACCACCTACCAATGTTGTATTTCACACTTATTCCTTGTACGTATTGTATATTATTACTATTGTATCTCTACTACCTACCAATGCTGTATTTCAGACTTATTCCTGGTATCAATTGTACATATTATTACTGTTAGCATGTACTACAATAGGATTTTTTTCTTGTCCCACTTTTTATATAATGTACAGCTCAATTAATTTGTGTTTTTATGATGATGTGCTGTTCTATATAAACAAGGAGCTTTTCTTCCCGGGCCTCTGTTGAAAAAGGACATGTATCCAGTCAGACTTTCCCGGTAAACAAATGTAAAATAAAAAATAAAAAAATGTATCTAATCACTGGTTATTTATCAATGTATTCCTAATTTCTGTCCTTTCATAAATCTCCTTCAAGTTTTTACCTTTCTTATAGACAATCAGTGGTGGATCAGCAAAAACATTTAAAGTCATGGGTAGTGCCTTAAACATACTCCAGTACTTTACACTGACATCCTTGATAGAGTTAGTATCAAGGCTGTATTCTAAAAATAATGCTTGCGTAAGAAGTCTATTATTTGTGGACCTAAATATTAATGCGTCTGGAGCATTTCTCCCCGGGCCTCAGCTGAAAACAGGATCTGTGGAACCTAGTCGGACTTTCCCGGTCAACAAATGCTAAATAAAAAAAATTAAATAAAATATTGTCTCCCTGTCCCACCATGTGCTGAGTTTTGTTAAGTTCACTTATAATGGGGACATACCTTTTATTAGCAAAACACACAAATGCACGGAATGCAGCAAAGACTGCAACAGTAAATCATTTAATGATTCTGGTACCTCGGCCTTTGCCTTCTCACAGAATACTTTACACATGAATAGCAGTCTTATTTAAGCATCAACTAAATGATGCTTAATTAACCAATCAACTAATTTAAATATTTAAATATTTAAACAACATAAGAATACATATCAAACCCTATTAAATTCTAACATTAGTTAGCATTTGTTTACATACTTCCAAAATACGATTCATTATTATCTGTATTGCCTCTATAAATTATCAAAAATGCAATTTAAGAACATCACAATTCCACTTAAAACGTTACATTATCTATAATTCAAGATTCATGCCATTAGGATAAATAGTATTATAATTAATAATAAACTTGGACTCCATTATTAATAACCTTTGTTGAAAATTGATGTTATTTAACCCCACCCCATAAGGTTTGGCAATAACACTAAAAATAAAACCTTCAGCCAGTCCTCCACGTTTCCTATGAAAATGATGGGCCACGGGGCTATCCATCCTAACATTTCTTATATCACCATGGTGTTCCATAAGAAGATTCTGATCTTTTTTCCAAATGGAAGGAGATTTCATTGCAGTGCACTTTAAACTGGTTGAGAGTATTAATAAAACGGAATGAGAGAGCACTTACCAAGATGCGATCTAGCATTTTGGCATTGCAAGAGGTGCTTATAGGGGAGACTTCTGAGGTTATATTTAATCAAAACATGAAGGAGATCAAAGCCAGGGTGTCTAAAATTGAGTCGGAGGTTATTCAACGTAAAAAGAAGAAATTTGTACATGATTCCAATGATTATAAGACTGGTAAAATATTTTCCTGGCAGTATACCTTTAAGAGGGGGCGTGGTCAATCTGGTTCCAGGAGCAACAGATCTCGCGGTTCTCGTGAAATCTCGGTTTCATCTTCAGAGACAGCACCGGTGGGTAGGAAAAGTGTGTCTTTCGATGATTTAAATGTGGAAACCAGCCTTTTACCCAGTGGTTTGAATGCCACAGCTTCTTCTTCCAAGCCGAGTCCGGTGCAAGGTAAACGACGCGAACAGCATTTTCAGGGAAAGGGAAGACAGAGGTGATTTTGCTGGCTTTAATTATGGACAAAGTGAACGACAACATCCATCGCATGGTGATGCGAGTGTGGACTATGATTTTTTCTTTTACAATGACATTAATGTAGATGAGGACTTGAGCATTATAAACTTATCAAATTTATGGTTGAATGAGGATATAAAAAATGTTTTATATAGAGGTACGAAGTTTATACCAACCCATATTCCAACCATGGTAGACATCATTTTGGAAGTTAAAGATTTTTGTAGAAAGTTACATTTAAGAGCGTTTTTCGCTAATAATAAGGGGGTAGAAGTATTAAATACGTCTACAAATTCCAATGATGTGTCTTTGTTGGAGAATTCTTTGTTGGATATGTCTATATATATGAAAATGAGTTAGTAAATATTTTTTCAGTTGAAAATGTGCATGATGAAACTGCTTTAGGATATGAATTTCACACGGGGTATGAGAGACTTGAAGTACTCAAAGTACCACATACAAGTGCATTTGTTCCCCCTAAAACAAATGTCAGTATCAATGTGTTTGAAAAAAACATTGTGTAAACAAGTTGAAAGTGAATTTAGTAGGTATAAAAAAGTAAGAAGCAGTTTAACTTGTCTAAAAATGAATGGTTAGTTCTTTGTGAATTAAGAGGGTTAAACAAAAATTATGTATTCACACAACCTGACAAAGGGGTTAATTAGGTAATTTTACCAAAAGAAAAATGATGAAATAGTAACTAAACAAGATACACCACGAGAACACTTCCTTCAAAAACGAATATCCTTTATTCCATATAGTAACATACACAAGAATGAGCGCTTTCGCGTGCTTCTTGCACGCTTCTTCAGATATAAAATACCCTATCTATCCTTACTCTTTTTATACCTGCCAATACTTCCAATTAAACTTTAAACAATTACACAATTAAACAATTGAGTAATTAACAGTGAAAATTTCAACTTTTTTCTAAGAAAATCCATGCTATACATTTGACTTCTATCTCGGATACTACAAATAGCTTGTAGTTTCCACTTTTTTACGATGATATTTCTTCAGCAAATAACAATAATAATCAAAAGGTATCTTCTGAAGAAACAAAGTAATATGCTTATAATGAAAACATCAATATTGATGAACATATGTTCACTGATAGCAAAACATTAAAAACAGTTGTTGCTCTAACAAATTTAAGTGATTAAAATATACATATTAAAAATGCTGATTATACATAGAATGTATTTCATGTACAATAATGTCAAATAGAAACTTCCTCCGAAATTGTATAAAGGATTAAATAATAAATAATAAATAACTAGATGCGACAACACCTAGAGTACAACTGAATTTCTATGTAATGACTAATTACTGACTTCATATCCCGGGTTCCGTTATGAAGTCAGAGATTTTGCTTTTTGTCTCAGATCCTATATAAAATCTACAATACATGTGTCTTCACTAACTGTCATGGTCACTGATATATTTCATCTAGCTTGTACCAAAGTATGTCCTACTGTATACTCGATGTTGAAATAAATGACACATCTAAAATTTTAAGTTTAAAATTTTACCGCATAAAACACAGCAAAAACATGACTCAGGAGTTCCCTTGCATGTACCGATTATCAGAGTTCACTATTATATATAAATTCAAAAAATACCTAAGTTTTGCATGAATTTTAGTCAAAAAAAGGTCTGAATAATTCTAATATTAAAGTGCTTCATGTTACTGGTCTATTTAATCAAGATATGAGGCATAGATTTCTCATATCTTATTTAATATTATATAGTTCATATTTTGTATAGCATCGATAATTGATGTTAAATATATATAAGGTTCAATATTAATAATAATAAAAAATTAATTAAAATCTATATCAAATATAACAGGACAATATAAAGAATTTAAAAATATAAAAAATGTAGAAAATCATTAATGCAAAACTATACTCTTCAAGTATGACAATTATCTTATATTTGATATAACAGATGTGTTACTGGAAATTCTGACCGATGAGGTGTAATTCTATCTTATGTTTCCAATGCTAGATGGGGTCAACACAAAGAATGTGTATAGGAGGCATATAAATTAATAATTAAATGAATAAATGAAAAAATTCCTCAAAAGTATATGCCAATACATACTATTCCATTAATTAATCAACCCTTTAGTCAAACAACTCTAGGCATATAGTTCAAATGTCATTCTTAGTACTGGCCCAGATTTCTCTGGATATAAATGGCCCAAATGTTCAATCGAGCCCATTGATTAACCTACTTGAAAATTCCATATCCGACAAAATATATGATGAGAAGTAAATAAATAAATAAATAAATAAATAAATAAATCTCATATGCAATCTTCAGGATTTCATCAATTCTAAAGCAGGTTCATATAATCTAACCATAGCAAATAATTCATAAACATGATGGAATCACATTTTTGGAACCTTATTACAACCCAGAAACTTCCTGTGTTTCTCTAATTCTCCATCATGTGTATTTTTACAAACATTATAAACATATGTACTAAGAGAAAAATATATATGTATAATGATGTAGGGAATAGCACATAGCTAACTTAATTATTCCAGAATAGGTTTGACTGTGACATAGTTATTAATCCCCGGGTCTCTGTGTGCCCCTGACTTAAAAATCCACTCCATCTCTAATTTCGCTAGTGCATTGTTGTTGTCACCCATCCTAGGGCTAATATCTAGTGTTTGTAAGACTCTAAAATTAAAATGATGTGTCGGATTTAGAGTTATATGTTTGGCCAGTGCATTCAATTCATTTTGTTTACGAATGTCATAGATGTGATTGTAAATGCGCTCTCTCAGCCTCCTCTTGGTGAGACCAATGTAGAAGGCTTGACAGAGAGCACAATTGGCCATGTATATTAAATTCTTAGTGTTGCAATTCGTATGTGCCCTTAGTGAAAAATCAAAGTGTCCATGTGGATGTCGATATTCTTGTAGAGTGGTGATGTACTGGCACATGCTGCATTTCTTGCATGGATATGTTCCTGGTGTACCAGTTATATCCTCCTTAACATAGACATTCTTATGTAACTTAGGAGAAAAGATTGTTTTCAAGTTATCACAGGTCCGAAAGACAAAACTTGGTTTGTCGCCTACTATTGCCCTGATGTCATCTGTAATAGTAAGAATGTTCCAATGTCTATTTATAATCTTCCTAATTTCATTGATATCATTTGTATATTTCAAAATAAAAGTAATCTTATTGTTATGTGTATTATACGTTGCTGTGTGTTTATCTCTTAATCTACTCTTGCCTCCCGGTTTCTCACAACAACTACTGTATGTCTCCTCAACCCTGTTCTCATGTGGTATAATATGATGTCTTATCTCTTTAACTGACTTGCTATTGGACCCCCTGGCCATAAATAACCTTTCCATCTTGTCTGCCTCTATTTGTAATGTGGCCGGATCCTTACATATTCTAAATAACCTCGAAAACTGTCCTTTCATTATTCCAGAGAACATGAATCTAGGATGCATGCTGCTGTATTCTAAAATTGTGTTTCTCCAGCATGTCTTTCTAAACAGCTTAAATGATAGTTTATCTTCTGTATCATAATATAAAGTTAAATCTAAAAAATTGATCTCATTATAGGAGTACTCATATGTAAATCTCAGAAATGTGGTTGTTTTCTCTAGATAATCTACAAAGCTCCTCAGCTCATCAGTAGTGCCATCCCATGCCAGTATCACATCATCAACGAATCTCTTGTACATGCGTATCTTATCCATCCATGGGCTATTGAATATATGTTTCTGCTCCCAGCAATATAATACTAAATTAGCATAGGAGTTTGCGCATGGGGTGCCCATAGCGACACCCCATGTCTGCAGATAGTATTTGCTATTAAACATAAATATATTACAATTTAGTACTAACTCCAATAATTGACCGATTAAAATCTGCCTGTCTCTTGAGAAATCACTCAGTGCAACCATTATCTCCCTCACAGCCTGTGTACCATATTCATTGGGAATACACGTGAATAAATCACGAACATCTAGTGTAACTAAAAGTAGTTTCCCATTCCTCTTATCTAAGAGGTCAAAGGATTCTAAATCTGTTAGTATATGTTGAGTATCTCTAAGAATGGTGTGAATTCTATTCACTATTGGCCTCAACATTTTCTCTACAAATATTGAGATGTTGTATGTCACCCACTGTCTACCTGACACTATGGGTCTCATAGGTATTGGTTCAATTTGTTTGTGTATTTTTGGCAAACCCTTTAGCACTGGTACAAGTGGTTCTTCTATGTGAAGAAAATCAAACATTTCTCTACTGACTTGTCTGCACATCAGGATGTCATACACTCATCTCTTACATTCTTGATGGTGCTCATGACTCCTTCTAACGTCAGTTCTTCATAAGTGTCATTCTGAATTAGAGTATCTTCTATTGTCTTTATATATTCTACTCTATCTAAAAGCACCACTCCTCCCCCTTTGTCAGCACTAGTTATTAGTATGTCATCATTATGCTTCAAATTCATCAAAGAATCATACTCAGCTTTTTCTAAGTTAAAGAATCCATTTTTAACATGCTTATTGGCATACAAGTTGTAAATATCTTTCTCGCATGTTTTCACAAAACATTCTACATTAGGCGGCAATATCGGGGAGAAGGTGCTTTTGCGCTTAAAAACAGTATCAACAATTCTCACTTGATTCACTTGGTTTTTAAAAAACATTCTTAGAGCTACTTTTCTAGCAAACAATCTTAAGTCAGTTAGAGTTTCAGACAATCTGCTGTATTGTGAGGGTACATAATTCAGTCCTCTATTCAAAAGTGAAAGATCAGATACAGACAGGTTATATTTAGAAAAATTAAACACCAATAAAGTCAGTTCCAGTTCCTTTTCTGTTGTTTCTCATACCTGTCTGTTGAAAATTTCCGTTTCCTCGGACCTCGACTCGCTGATCTCCCTCTGGTTAGCATATTCACTCTGATAGGAAAAGGGGCATCTATATTCCTGATTGGTGCCGCAGTATGTTTCCTGATGGTCCCTATTCTGATGGGATCGTCTATCGGATGTAGCGCTAATTGATTGGGTGGCGGTGTTAGTTCGTCAGTGTTGCCAGTCAAGACATCCCTTCTGGTATGGACCAATTCTCCTGTAGTGTTCATAGTTGTAGTGTTGGGCGCCAAAACTGGAGTACTTGCTTCACCGGCATCCGGTTTCCTTTGTTGCGAGCGGTAATGACGTTCGGTCTGTGTTGCATTATTATCTGTAGTTCTCGGCCAAATAAATATGTTCCCCGCTCTAAAATCATGCACGTCTCTAGTCAATTTCTTTTGTTTTATGCCTCTCAGTTTCTCACCATACTGTGTTGATACATCGTTAAGTTTCCTAGTAAACGTGTCAGAGTTAAACCTCTCTGTAATCGCTTGATAGGCTGCATCAATATCTTTCTGGATAGCAGTCTCTAATGGTTCGAAATATTCTAGCAGCAGGTGTATGTACTTGTTGCTCAACTCTAAGTTCAGATCTTGCCATTTTTTCAAAAGATCTGGATACTGTTGCCCGTAAGTAGGCATGCACAGCACGCGCATGCCTCTCGGGACTACTTTAAAACTAAGACATGCTTGTAAATGTTTTCTCTGCCATGACAGTCTTTGAATTTTATATAGGTTGTTTTCTAAATCTCTCAATAATGAATAAAAGTCACTCATGTTATTATCTGGTTCATTCCTTCTAAGCATGTTGTCTGTAAATTCTGGAAAATCTAGGTTCAATAGTGGATTACCTTTAGTGGGTAGAAATGTATCTATACCCAATGGAGCCAACCTGTTGGTCGGGTTGTAGTCCAGCTCAACAGTTGTGTTCTCCATAGCGTGGAGGTGGCGGCAACAAAAATCAAGCAAAAAATAAACAGAAATTGCCGCTGTACCTCCTAAAGTATCCTGTAGCAAAATAGCAGGCAGACGCCAAAATGATGAAATAGTAACTAAACAAGATACACCACGAGAACACTTCCTTCAAAAACGAATATCCTTTATTCCATATAGTAACATACACAAGAATGAGCGCTTTCGCGTGCTTCTTGCACGCTTCTTCAGATATAAAATACCCTATCTATCCTTACTCTTTTTATACCTGCCAATACTTCCAATTAAACTTTAAACAATTACACAATTAAACAATTGAGTAATTAACAGTGAAAATTTCAACTTTTTTCTAAGAAAATCCATGCTATACATTTGACTTCTATCTCGGATACTACAAATAGCTTGTAGTTTCCACTTTTTTACGATGATATTTCTTCAGCAAATAACAATAATAATCAAAAGGTATCTTCTGAAGAAACAAAGTAATATGCTTATAATGAAAACATCAATATTGATGAACATATGTTCACTGATAGCAAAACATTAAAAACAGTTGTTGCTCTAACAAATTTAAGTGATTAAAATATACATATTAAAAACGCTGATTATACATAGAATGTATTTCATGTACAATAATGTCAAATAGAAACTTCCTCCGAAATTGTATAAAGGATTAAATAATAAATAATAAATAACTAGATGCGACAACACCTAGAGTACAACTGAATTTCTATGTAATGACTAATTACTGACTTCATATCCCGGGTTCCGTTATGAAGTCAGAGATTTTGCTTTTTGTCTCAGATCCTATATAAAATCTACAATACATGTGTCTTCACTAACTGTCATGGTCACTGATATATTTCATCTAGCTTGTACCAAAGTATGTCCTACTGTATACTCGATGTTGAAATAAATGACACATCTAAAATTTTAAGTTTAAAATTTTACCGCATAAAACATAGTAAAAACATGACTCATACCAAAAGAAAAATATAATGCCGTTGTTTATGGTTTATTGTCTGATAGCAATACCTATGCAAGATTACCCACTAACCCTTTGTCAGAATTTAACTGTGCTTTACTTGAATTGTTAGAAAGGGGTGAACGTTTGGGATTTCTTGTTTCAGCAGATATTAGAAAAGTTTATATTAAACATCCTATAGATGCAATTTTTTTTTATTATTATTCCAAAAGTTCAAAAGAATTTAAAGGATCCACCAGGACAACCGATAGTGTCGGGAAAAGGTGCTTACTTGCAGAATGTGGGCATCTTTTTGGACTCATTATTGAAATGTCATCTTTCCAGAGTACCCTCTCATGTTAAGGATACTAAAGAGATTTGTGATTATGTAGGGGGGATTCTCTGGCAGGATGATTATTATTGGGTCAGTGTTGACATCAAATCCCTTTATACTTGTATTAGAACCAATTGGGGTCTTGAGGCAGGTTTTAGGATGTTGGGTGAGGGGCCACACACGTCTTATATAATTAGTTTGTTGTAATTTTGTCTGACACACAATTATTTTGAGTTTGACAAAAAAAATTTTCCTTCAAAAAGAAGGTACACAGTCATGAGTGAGTCATTTGCCCCATCATATGCTATTTTGTTCATGGCTCATTTTGAGAATTTGTTTTTGTATCCAAAGGAATTCTTCCACAAAAAGGTGGTGAAATATAAAAGGTACATTGATGATCTTTTATTTTTATGCAAAGGTGACCCTAATGGGTTTGAGGGGTTCTTCACTGAGTTGAGGGTTAATCCATGTGGGTTCGATTTTACCTTTACTTTGGGTGGAAGAAGATTACAATTTTTAGATGTGGAACTTTATGTGGGCATGGATGGAAAGGTGCAATATAAGCCTTTTCATAAAGTTACTGCTGTTAATAATAACTTTTTACATGCATCCAGCAATCATAGTTCCCATCTCATTAATTCTCTACCAATAGGGGAGTTTAAGCGCATTGTTAATAACACTTCAGAAAAAAGTAGGTTAAAATCTGAGTTTGATTGTGTTTATGAGAAGCTATATGCTAGAGGTTATTCCCATGAGTCAATTAAGGAAGCTAAAATTAAAGTAGAGAAAGAATTTAAACTTGAAGGTCACAGAGGAGGTTCTTTTAGGAATTTGAAGGTGCAGAAGGGAAGAAAGAGATCTATTCAGCTGACCACGTAGATGAACAGGATGACATTATATTTTTTGTTAATAGGTATTCAGGTTTCTCACCAATTTTTAAAAAATTGGTGGATTCCTTGTGGCCTATTATTAGTAGAGATGAAAACATAAAGGATATATTACCTAAAAAAGTTATATTTTCCTATGGAAGATTTCAAAATTTAAAAGAGATGCTAAGAAGCAAGAGTAAAAGGAAGGAGATAGCAAATGCAGGTGCCTATGCCTGCGGGAGATGTGAAGTTTGTGAAAAGATTAGGAATATGGATGGCAATATGATCAATGGCAAAAAGTATAAAGCCATTGATCATTTTGACTGTAATTCCTTTGGAGTTATTTATGTGATTGGCTGTAACTGTCCATCACCAAAATGGTATTTCGGACAGACTAAACGTAAGGTGACACTGAGAATTATGGAACACCTTGGTGATATAAGAAATGTTAGGATGGATAGCCCCGTGACCCATCATTTTCATGTGAAACATGGAGGACTGGCTGTAGGTTTTATTTTTAGTGTTATTGCCAGACCTTATGGGGTGGGGATAAGTAAAATCAGTTTTCAACAAAGATTATTAAGAATGGAGTCCAAGTTTATTATTAATTATAATACTCTTTATCCTAACGGCATGAATCTTGAATTATAGATAATGTAACATTTTAAGTGGAATTGTGATGTTCTTAAATTGCATTTTTGATCATTTATAGAGGCAATACAGATAATAATGAATCATACTTTGGAAGTATGTAAACAAATCCTAACTAATGTTAGAATTTAATAGGGTTTGATATGTATTCTTATGTTGTTTAAATATTTAAATATTTAAATTAGTTAATTGGTTAATTAAGCATCGTTTAGTTGATGCTGAAATAAGACTGCTATTCATGTGTAAAGTATTCTGTGAGAAGGCAAAGGCCGAGGTACCAGAATCATTAAAGGATTTACTGTTGTAGTCTTTGCTGCATTCCGTGCATTTGTGTGTTTTGCTATTATTTTATTTTACAGTTGGGCTGTGTGTTTTTTGACATACCTTTTATCCCAATCTATGATAATTTCTCCACAGATTTCATTCAACCATTTTTCAGTGTAACTCCTTTGAAGGAACATGTTTTAAATGAACTCACATTCATCCAAAAGTCACCATACTCAGAGGTCATATGGGCTGCCCAAATAAATTGGCCCTTTACTATGTTCCTTTTCTGATGTAGAGGGTGCTCATTAGTGCAGTGCAAGTAAGAATTTGAAAAGATGGGGTTCCTAAATATTCCAGAATGTTATTTTTTTTACTGTCGCTGTGTTTATTTATAACAACATCCAATGTTTGTAATTAATTTTCATGTGTTTGGTATGTGAATTTAAAAAAATGTAGTGTTCTCTATTAATTAATAAAATCATCTAATTCCTCTATTTCCAGACCATAATAAACATATATCATCGAAAAACCTGGTATATAAGTAACATAAACTATAAAAAGGGGAATCAACAATGAATTTGCTTTCCCGAGTATAACACTAGATTAGCAAAAATGGGGGCACAAGCTCCATCTCAAAAACAAAAAATTATTGTTAATACTAACTCCATAAAGTCACATAACACTCTAATATCTGTCTGTGTTAAAAAATCACAGTTCATCAGACCCTCTTCAAGCCACACCATCCCTTGATTGTGGCAGATTGCCATAGTCCACTATGTCTATAGTGACAAACAAAACATCTTCCTTAAATGCAACATTGTTAAATTGGTCCAAAAAATCCCAAGAATCTTTTAAAATATGGGTTTCTTGATTGAAAAATTGTTTTAACTTTCTATCGATATATACTGCCATGGGATAGGTTCTTTGAACCACTGCCAGTAACAGTTAAACATGGGGGATGGGGGTATCAACTTCCTTGTGAACTTTAGGAATGTCAAATATAGATGGAATTGGTGGTTGTTTAATACTAACAAAATCAAATATATCAATATTAATAACCTCTGGTAATAATTCTTGTAAATTCTTGCAAATATGTAACATTTTCATCAAGGATGGATCAGAGAATGTATTGTAGGTCAGGCATATGTACCCTCTCAATAAATTATATGAGACAGAGTAAAGGTATCGGGCCTTTAGTCAGTCTACATAAGAAATGTGTCTTATGCTTTGTATTTTTAAGTGAGAAATGTATGGAGCCACTCCAGTTGGTGTAAGTGTCTGGTTAATTACATGCAGAAGTGAGCAATGTACTCGATTATGGCCCTGATGAGGGCCGAGTAGAATGGCACTATTGCTTTCTTTGATCCTGATACCATGCCTTAACTTATAAGTTGAGCCACACAGAAGGATTTTCTCACTATAGTAGCTACCTGGTAGTCAAAGTTTAGGTTACTATATATCTGTGTGCCAAGGTCCCTCATCACTGGGAGTATTTTTACAAGTGTGCCATCAATATTCTAATTTGCAGGGATATCTGATGTACCACAGCATAATATTGTACATTTATTTTACAATTTAGTCTCAGACCATGGTTTTGGCAGCAGTCATTTGTCATTTCTAGGCCTGTTTGAAGGATGTCAGCATCATCTGGGGATTCAATGATTGCTGTCAGATTATGGTTATCAGCAAACTTGGTGAGCCAGAGGCCCCCAACATTGGCCTTCTCTTTGAAGAAGTATATACCAAACAGGTGTGGTCCCAACACTGAGGCTTGTGGGACACCGTTAGTAACAGTTTTATTATCGGAAGTGGATTCACTTATCCAGACAAAACGTGCCCTGTGGGTGAGCCAGTTTGCTATCTATCTGACGATGCTGAGGTTTATGCCTGACTCAGTAAGTTTATCTATGATCCTCAAGTGGGGGATTGCCTTGAAAGCTTTGGCTAGGTCTAGATACATGGTGTGTACTGTTTTACCCTCATCCATGGCCCTGATGGCTTTATTGAAGAAGTCCAGCACATTGAGCAGGCAACACCTCCTTGTGACAAAGCCAAATTGGGTGAGATCCAGTGTTTGGAGAGTTCCTATAATATTCCTATGTCCATGATAATTCTCTCCATGGCCTTGCAGATAACTGGTTAAGCTTATGGGTCTGTAGTTCCCTGAGTCAGTTGATGCCCTAATGTGCAAAGGGATGACTGTTGCAGTACTCCATTCCTCTGGGACAAAGCCCATCTAGAGGATGTTGTTAAAGAGGTTTTCTAAAGGTCCTGATAGACTCTTTTTTAATCTATTTAAGAAGCATCTTGGAATGTTGCCAGGACCCATGGAGGCTGTGTTTCTTTTACTTTAGCAAGAGGAGTAATGATCTATTCCCTCATAATAACTGGTAGATGGATGACTGCAGGTATTTATTTGGGTGTGGTTGGAGGTGATGGGGTGGAGAAGTTTGAACTGAACTTGTCAGCCAGCACATTTGCTATAGTTTCAGTCTGGGTGTAAATATTGCCATTCACAGTTAACTCAGCACATCACTAAGTGTTTCCCCTGAGGATACAAATATAATTAAAAAAAAAAGCCTTATGGTTATCTTTCAACTGGGAGGCTATCTTTGTTTCAAAGTTTGCTTTAGCAGATTTGGCCCACTCTCTAATTTGTTTGTTTAGATTGGAGAGTATATTTTTGCACTGTTTTGTCTGTTCCTTCTTGGCTTTGGAGAGGATTTTTCCCCTTTTGTTAAATAGCCTGTTTTTGCTAGTGGTCCACCAGGTAGTTTATTTTTGCCAGTAATCATAGGTTTGACTCGGACAAGTTCTGCCTCTTCTATGCAGCTATGAATGTGGTGTAGAGTGCTTTTGTGTACATCTTGAGTAGGCCTTGGTGACATCCGGGTTCAAAGGGACTTGAAAGTTTATAAGTTGTCACTTAATTTGAGGTAATTGGCCTTAGCAAAGTTCTTAACAGGTTTGGAGTTTGATGGGTGTTCTAGGTTAGTTTTAATACTAAATGAGATCATTTTGTAGTCAGATCTTACAAGGGAGAAGTTAATGCATGGGAGGGAGCAGCAGAACCCCAAGTTCATGAGTGCTATGTCTACGATATTTGTACCTCTAGTTGGGGAGCTATCTAGCTGCTCCAGGGTGTTTGTGTTGACAAAGTCCAAAAAAACCTCTGATCAAGGAATTATGGGTTGTATATATCTCCCAATTTATGGAGGGGTAGATGAAGTCACTCATAAGTATGGTGTTAGGCTGAAGATTCCAGTAGGTTTAGGTAGGAAGTGTGGTTTTCCAAACTCATGTTAGGGGATCTGTAGCTAGCAAGGATATGATAAGGGGTTGCACCTCTGATTGGTTGAGCATGAGCAGCTCAAGCGAGTCATATTGTTGGACCAGTCTAGCAGTTTACTTGTCCTTTATGAACACTGAGATATCTCCTCCTTTTGTTTTTTCCTGAGCTGAAGGGGATCATCCTCCTCAAAATGTATGAAAGGCACTGTAGACTTTGATAGCCAGGCTGCTTTCCATGATTCTGAACCATGTTTCCATGACTGCACATACGCCTGCATTCTTCAGGGTGAGGTGTGCTTTCAGGAGTGCAGTTTTTTTATTTAAACTCCTAGTGTTGAGCACATAGCTCTCAACATCTTAAGAGGCCAATGTGGAACACACAACCTAACAATGTGTGACAAACAGCCAAAATGTGGAACACCCTTTTTTCGTACTACGTGAAAATGTGCCATTTCCATGGCACCTGGTTGAAGTGAGCTTTCAAACAAAAGCATGAGGTTCAAGTACATAGCCAAAAAGTAACACTATGCATTTCTAAAAATTCTGTAAAAACACAACTTGTAATTTAAATCAAACTTGTTTATAATGTTCAATACCATAAATAATCAAATGCAAAACAGAAGTACCAGACATTATCAAACTAAAATCAAAACTACTACTATACAGAATCAAAGTAAAATTGCCCATAAATACCATTTCCTACAATATTGCATTGCTCTAAATGTCTGCTAAACACTACCCTGCTATATATTTCACACTGCAAACAATTCTACATCTGTACATTGCACTATATCTATGGATATATGCATTTAATGTACTTTAAATGCACACTCCTTATTGTATGCTGCTGTATATAACTGGTCAAGAATATATCACAAAATATTCTGCATACTACGCAGCACCCCTAGAACTTCAAATGTCTTCACCTGTGCATTAAGAGAAAAACTGCTACTCTGTAGATCAACTGAAATGAAATTCTGCTTGACTAAAACAGTCTGTTGCAACACTGTTTACCAAAATACCTGCAATATTGTAACACAGCACGTCTAATTACACAAGTCCAAAACCGCAAAAAGCAGTAGTGATGACCTCAGTATTAATAACAGAAAATGCAGCATTATGAAAAGTAACAAAAGGACACATTTAGAAACAGAACAATAAACTCAAAACAAAATGCAACAGCAATGTGCTACTGTAATGTGCTTAAAAACATTAATGGAACAGGTTTTTGCATCAGCCTACATTTAATGAACAATGAAACTGCAAAGCATGAAACTCTAGTGTTGGGCATTACTAACATGCTGCAACCCTCGATGATTCATCAAGGAAGAAGTCTTTTGCATCCACCTACATTGTATGATTTTTGCAACACTGCACCACAAATCTTATAAAAGTTAACACAACAAACAGATTTTGCATATATATATATATATATATATATATATATATATATATATATATATATATATATATATATACATTATCTTAACAATAACTAGCATAAATCTCCAGTTTTGCATTAATGACCATAATCGAATTCAAAATAATAGAACAGACTTGGCAAAAACCTAGATTTCATTTCCTTCCAGTAAGACAAAGTATAAAATTGGTGTCTACCATTCCTCACCCATTATAACCTGCATCAACTCACCAAGAAAAAGAGGTAGGCAAGGCAGCTGTAAACACCACTAACTCTGGTACAAAAAAAACAAAAGGAAGGCAGGCAAACTCCACAAAACCTCCAAACCAGCCCAGCAGATGTGCTACCGTCCCGATGTCCTAACTGCACTCCGGTTCTCCTCACTCATCCAGCAAAAGTAGCATGTTCCAAAGTAAACGAAAGAATTTGTGTTTTACTATAACTGCTTTTCAAGGTTTTGCAATGGTGCGAAACTCCATTGCAATGTTGCTATCGGCTGTGTTAAGGGAAAGTCCTGTAGTGATTGGCCAATTTATTTCTTACCTCATTGGCTTGCTTTACCTAGAAAATATCTCTTGATTGGCTCATTAGCTCTATTTGCAGTATATGAGCTCACAAACTGGAGCCATCACTGCTCAGTGTGGAACAGCGGAAAAGCACCTAAGAGAGCCTTCAAATGTGGAGCGTTCCACATAATCCAGAGCACTTGACTGCTCAGGTTGAGCAGCAGTACCTTTATGTAGTTGTGAGTGATTTTTATTATGTTCGAGGGTTTGACAACTTAGCAAGAAGTACAAAAGGCCCTCTGGGGATAAAGTTTTTGCCAGTATTCGGAAGCCAAGTGGTGACAAGTGCAAACCATCTCTGGCAAAGCATCGTGGTTTGTCAATTGTTTCTAACCAAGCTAACAGATATTGGATCCCATTGCTGTGACACCAGTAACTAAGTCAATTGTTGAAGTCAATCAGTTTTTGCTGGTATTGTGGCATCATCATTGGTAAAAGTAAGATGCTACCCAAGGCCAGATTCTTAACTGCCTGCGATACATATTCAGAGAGCTCCATCATGTCTCTCTTCATATAGTCCAGTGATTTACATCTTAGGTCATTACACCACATGGACTATGATCATGTCACACTGGTACTCGTGGTTTAAAGACATAAGTGCATGCTTGATCTGGTGGATTCTGGCTCCAGACAGATGGCTCACTGTGATATTCTCCTTGCTTAGCCTAGTAAAGGGGACATCAGAATGTCTTACAATAGAATCTCCATTAACTAGAATGTTTGGTTGTATGGTGTGTTGCCTTATGGGATTGTAAGTGGGGCTACTATGATTTTCAGAGTTACGTGTTGTGTGAGGTGCTGTCTTTTTTGAATGTGCACAGGATCACTAAGAGATGATTTTGGGAGGTCTTTGTGTTTTGGGTAGATTACAGGTAAGTGTCTCTGCATATGTGGGTCTATCTGTTTGTTCCTTAGTGTTGGTAGTGAGTGTAACACTGACAACCTGGTTTGCAGTTTCCAAGTGTGTATGTGAGAGCTTTACCTGTAATGATGTGTATCCACATCTCTCACACACTGCGTTTGTCTGTTCTAACATTAAATGGCTGTCAGCGAACATGAGGCAGTTACTACACTGCTTCAGGGTGTCCATATCCACCAGGCCAGAAACACAGATGGCAAGGAAGTGCCGATCTATTATACCCAATCCTTACCAGATGGAAAGGAGTAGGGGAGAGTCACTTAAAGGTCTAAGTGAGAGTCTTTAGGAGTATACTACTAGATCACCTGCAGTGGTGTTGCCTTCTGCATAAACTGGCAGCTGTTCCAGCAGCTGTGAACAGTGGGAGACCATTTCCTATCGAGTACTTTAAACTGGAGAGATTTGCTTACACACAAGGCACAGATAACCACATTTCATGATGCAATAATTATCTGCACTACATAGGAATTTCTATTTACTTTGTAAATATTAGTACCATCACGTATAAAGCTAATAAGTTAACTGATGTAGCATCAAAATGCACTTTCTGAACAAAAATAAGAAAGAAACTCTAATGTCTGGTACTACTGACTGCAATCAATGGTTTATGATGGGCAGGGATAGAATAAGAGGATATATCAGGAATGTTTTGTACACAAAGGGACAGTCAAGAGATATGTTGCTGTATATGCATATGTGTGTGTGTGTGTGAATGAGTGAAGGGGGTGGCTGTGCCACTGCGATGACATGGGTCGCCAGAGATGTTTACCACAGGGAAAGTGCTGATTACTGCACATGGTAATTACCAGTAATTCAGAGACATACAAATTAGCAGATAATGAGGTTTTCCTCACTGCATAGGATTATAGGAATTTACTAGGCTATCGACCCAGAGGTCATTTCAAGCCTAGCCACTTCATTCCAATGTAATATTATAGAAATGTTAGTTAATACCTAAGATTGCATTTAGAATGACTGGCCATGTCCAGGAGGGTTGTGGGCACTATTCCTGCTAAGAAATTATGGTGCCCCATCCACTTGTCCAGGTTCCTTTTGAACAGTGTCATAGAGGTGCTCTGTTTCACATAAATAGGTAGCCTATTTCAAAGAAGACATGGCTGTCGCTGGGAGAAAAATCTGTCCCTCCAGCATGTCCTATTTAAGTCACAGGCCATATTTAGGTCCCTGGAATGGGTGGCCCTAGTCCTGTTTGATTTACAGGTATGCAGCAAGTTCATTAGATTTGGGTCTGAGATTGCTCTGTAAGCCAGGCATAGGGTGGCCTAATGGTTAAGGTGTTTGCCTTACAAACATAAACTGCAGGGTTTGAGTCTCACAAGGGATAATTGGCTAGGCTTACAATGGCTCACAAGGGCAGTTAGCTTAGTACTAATCTATGATCCTATGATAAGTCTCCCCTAAGAAGTCTATATGATACAGAGTAAAGAGACAGGAACTTTAGTCAGTCTGTGTATGGCACATGATGGAGTCCCTTGATCTTCTTTGTTAGAAACCTCTGAGGTCACTCCAATGCTGCAGGTGATTTATACTGTACATGCCGAACGGGGCGTTGTACTCAATTATGGGCCAGATTAGTGCCAAGTATAGAGGGGTTATTACCTCTTTGTTCTCCAGGCAATGCCTTTACTAATCAACTGTGCTATGTAGAAAGGCTTCCTTACTACAATAGACATACGGTGGTCGAAGTTAAGGTCACGGTCAACTTGTGAACCCAAGTCCCTTACGACTTCATCAGTACTTAGGGTACTGTTGTTGATTTGATAGTGTGAAGGGACATTGTTTGTGCCAAAGGGAATGATGATGCATTTCTTTGCATTCAGTTTGAGACCATGACTAAGACACTAGTCATTGGTCTGCGAAAGACCCTCTTGGAGTATACTGACATCATTTGTAAATTCAAAAATTGCACCCAGTTTGTAGTCATCTGCAAACTTGGTCAGCCACAACCCCTTAGTATTGACCTGAACTTCTCAGACGTATATATCAAACAGTAGGGGGCCCAGCACGGACGCCTGTGGCACCCTGCTGGTAACAGGTCTGCTGGGTGATGTGGAGTCCCCTACTTTGATAGTTTGTGTCTGGCTCATGAGCCACTTACCAACCCATCTTACAACAAAGGAGTTTAGATTCATTTTGCTAAGTTTATTGGTAATACCTAAGCATGGGATTGTGTTGAAAGCCTTTGCCAAGTCGAGTTATGCTGTGTGCACAGATTTGCCCTCATCAATAGCCCTGGTCACATTTTCAAAAAAATCCACCAGATTTAACAGACATGATCTACCCTTGATGAAGCCGAATTGGGTAGGATCTAGGGTTTGGAGGTCACCTATGTCTTTATTTATGAGGTTCATAATGATATGTTCCATGGTATTACAAATGAGGCTGGTCTGGCTTATGGGTCTGTAATTCTCTGGGTTTGTTGGTAGGTCACCTTTGTGGAGGGGAATAACTGTTGCTGTTCTCTGTTCCACAGGAACAAAGCCTGTGGTTAGACTATGATTGAAAGTGTATATAATGGTGATGCTAGCTCATGTTTTAGCCTGTTTAGAAGACAGCCTGGGATGCCGTCTGATCCCACTGAGGCTGTGTTTTTTTGCCTTAGACAAGGCTTTGATAACCTCTTCTTCAGATAAGTAGGTTGGGGGGGGGAGGCAATGTTTGTAATAAGTTTGGAGTGGATAGGGGGCTGAAATTTTCACAAAACAAATCCACTAGCAGGTCTCCTATGTCTGTGGGGTCAGTGTGTGTGATACTGTTGATCACTAGTTCTGCACATGCTTGGGTCCTACCTTTTAGGATACATAAGTAGCTGTAAAAGGCCTTATGGTTATCCTTGGCTGTGCTATCTAAGTTTTTCCTCAAAGAGGCCCTTAGAGGATTTTACAGGTTGTCTTATTTGCCTGTTGTGGCTAAGGAGGATGCTTTTCCATTGTTGTGGTCTCGCCTTTGTTTTCATGGACAGCACATTTTTGCATTTATTGTAAAATTTGTTGATGCTGGATGTCCATTACGGAGGTTTGTTTTTTCTTGGGGCTCTGGCTTTGATTTTTTTCTGATACAGCTGAGTATACACACTTATGCAAATGATTCTACATGGCTTTAGTGTAAGCTTTGGTGTAATTACCACTTCCAGCTGGGGGTGGGGTGTGGAATAAATTTATACCTTCACCTAGGAGGGTATAGTTTGCCTTAGTGAAGTTCTTTAGTCTGATTTTGTCCTTTGTGAGTTCTGGTGCTAGTGTCAGGTCAAAGATGACTGATTTGTGGTCAGATTTAACTAACGAGGGTCAGACAGTTGCAGTAGTGCATCCATTTGACATGTTATGGAGTACCAGATCTAGCATGTCTGTTTCTCTTGTGGGGGAGTAACATATCTCTGAACTGCATTTTCTGAGACTGTAGAAACAGCCCCTTTTAGCTGCAGCTGTTACTTCCCATGGTGGAATTATTTCTGAATCTAAGAGAGAGTCATTATTTATTTTATGTGATAAGTTTATGTTACTCTGATTTAGAACATAACTGAATATTAACATTAATTTGGTGGTTTTTGGTGTTTAATATATTAAGCAATATGTAGTTAGCTGCAATTGAAGGCGTTTTCCTTCTTAGGATTATGGCCTTGTTGCAGTATTTACATGAAAGGTTTCGCTGAGTAAGGTTATTTGATCTTTGAAAATTTGTCAACTGTTGGTGTTGAGCAATCCTCCATGCTGGTAAACATTTAATTTGGCAACACTAAATGAAAGGCCTGCACCAAAAAGAGTTAAGCATAGAACAAGGAAGGATCCTTCTACATCTAACTACATTACAGCCTCCCCAGTGTGGAGATACAAGGAGATCCTCAAAGTTGTGGGAAGGGGTTGATTCAGAAAGTAGATAACTACCTATAGAACTACACTGATGTTTTAAATGAGAAAGATAGATCCAGGTTGATTCAAATTAGTTGCAGATAAGGGTTTACCTATTTCATTAGATGACTAGCAGTGCCAAGTTTTAGAAATGCAGGAGATAGTAACTCTTACAACCACAATTTTCCCCTGTGGCATTTAACTACTGAATGTACAAACAAAATTATATTGAGTCAAGTAGGTGGGGCAGGATCTAAACTAGTTTCTTGGAGACCAACCCCAATATCAACCAGCAATTACTTCACACATTCTCCAGCCAGTTACAGAAAAAGATTTGGTGTGGGGATTACATGGAAATTTTTGATCTATTTAATTCAGATGGGATTCAATGTATTTTTAAGTCTGACATACCAGTTGCAAAGGATCTAGTTACTTAGGAGTTATAGGTAGGCGTCAGCACAGAATCAAATTGGGGGATAATGGGTGATCAGTTTGATACATTTCATGGTGGTCATTACTCAAAAAGAACCTTTTCAAGTTCTGCCATTGCTGAGTTATTTTTTGATCACCAGAGAAGCTCACTACTTAATGGGAGCTCGTTTGGTTATGTTATGACCAAAGGTTTAAGGAAGCTTAAAGCGGTCAACAAACATCCCGAGTGGGAGGAAAGACATGCTAATACATGATTAGGGGCATACCTCTCAACTGTACAGATTTTTGAAGAATATCCAGATTTTCCCCTCATATTTTTCATCTGTTTTTCATAAAATTGTGGTTTTCAGGCAAATTAGTGGCAACTCATTAAAGAATGACATTAGAAAATAATGACAATTTGAGTTTCAGACTTCATACCCATCATAAAATTCATGCTAATGCAAAACCGGTTATTTTATCAACTTACTAAGTTTGTAAGAGCAATATTTAAAAATTGTCCCTGTTTTGGGGCCTTTGTCCCACTTTTATTTATGGCTTTGTGCAGATTTCTTGCTCTAAGAGGTTGAGAGGTATGGTTAGGGTTTATGACTGACAGAACAAGGTTCTTGTCTCACTGCATTAAGGGTCAAATAGGCCCTATGTTTAGGGCATTTAACAATGGTAAATTTGAAATGGCCTTTTTATAGGTTTCTATAAATTAGTTCTAACTGTGGGGTAGGCATACTCTAATTAAGTGCTGGTTTAAAGATGATGGTAAAGGGAAGAGCACTGTTAGTAAGTCTACTGGCAAGTCTCATGCCTTCTCAAATAATTTATCAGAATGAGGCAAGGCTTCTTTTCTAGCCTCCATTTCAGAATTTATTTAATGTGTGTTAAAATCATACACCTATCAAAGTATGCATTTTAGCTGAGGTTTTGAAGGACTATTTTGAGCAGCAAGTTAACTTAGAATTGTTACATGGTTCCACATCAGGCTTTTCCATTAAGTCCAATGCTTTGACTAATATGCCAAATTGAAAGACTTTGATATCGGTGAAGTAAAAGGGGGTAATATTAAAAGCATGTTGTACAAAGAGATTGAGAAAGGTAAAATGGCAGGCCCCATCCAGTCCCCCCATTCAAGGTTTTCAGAGTCTCTCCATTGGGTTTGGTGCCAAAGAGGAAAGAAGGGTTTTTTTATGGGTATGACACTCACCTAGAAGACAACTGGCTGAGCTGGGTGGGCCATCTGTCACACCCACTGATCAATTGGGCCTTTGAATACCTTGATTAGAGTTGTGTGATTTTATCCAACAAGTGGTATTTATTGATAAAATGTTAATATTGGATTTCATCCATTTCAAAGTATTGTATTTAATGAATGAATTGCTTGCAACATCCTTGGTAAATCTTGCAGATTTGTGGGGAAAAGTGAAGCAGGAACAAATATTTCAAAACCTTTGGATTCCATGGATCACAGTTAAATCTTCCTTATCTAGTTGTGAGCACTTTTGTTTGACAGCCATCAGTATAAGAGACAGTTCCACCAGTCATTCCATGTGACATCACAACCCCTCTGATATAAGACAAATCATAGCAGAAAAAGAAATGAACAAATATTTCAGCAGAATGGAGTAAAATGTTTGAGTTTTGAGATGTTAATTCTTATTCGTCTGCGCAGGTCCTTAACAGACTTTTACATTAATGATGCAAAGGGTCTAATAAGTATGTAAGACATAGTAAAAATGTGATAAAATAACTTGGTTAACCTAATAGTGTTTTCATCTTGGTAGCACTTTTAGGGGAACCCTGGTTGATGTGCAAAGCCCATATATTTGAAGCTTATCATATTTAAACAAAATTATGCGGTGTGTTGGAATTAAACAGTGCTGTATGAAAATGAATAATTTAATGTTAAATGTCAAAGATTGAATATCGACAACAAGCAGTCAGATGTGAAAAAAATGACTGTTGAATATTGATGAAGATGCTGTGGAAGCTATCTTTTAAATAAAACAAATACAAGGTTGTACAATATCAGATGTGCAGGACAGGCTGTGGATGGCACACAAATAGTTCCTTCAATAGACAGACATTAACTATAAAGCATGTGTGCTTGGGAATTGCAAGTACAACTAATTCTGGCAACTAGGTATATAGTATAGTATCTTGGTGTTAAACAGAGCATCACTCTAAGTATTTTGCGAGCATGGAGGTCCACCAGCTATGTACAGCATATCATGTATTCAGAGTCTCTTGGACAGCATACATATTAGCCTTGTGTCACTATGTCTGTACAGTATCTAAACCTATCCTGTGGAGTATGCAGTGTTGTAGGCCTAAAAACAGCCAAACAACACAACCTCATATATACAGCTGACTAAGAAATTTGCACATGGCTCAACATAATGATGAGAGACTGCATAGGGGTATGCTGACTAGCTGTTTCTCTCTCTCTGTTGTTATGGAATTCAGGTAGTCATCACGCATGTCTAACTTTTGTTGCTTGGTGTAACATTACTTAATATGCATGCTAGCATGGAGTCAGGGTATAAGATCCTGGTAAAATGATGTGACTGCCTTTTATCTGTAACTCGTAATGGGTATCATCCTCAACTGCTCCACACAGTGTCATGCAGCAGTAACCCTTTCTACCTGTGATGTGGACATTGCTGGATCAAGCAAGTCTAAAAGGAGACTGTTGGTGGACAAGATATAATGACCCATCAGTGAAAAAGGAAAAGAAAAAATCTGTACTACTTTACTACCGCACAACACAGGATGAACGGGCTGTGTCCCAGGAGGCTGTCCATGAAGAATTTATCAACATCAGAGGGAGATGAGGACTGCCCGCTATACACCTTTAACTTATAACTTATAACTTATCTTATCTATCATACATTTATTTGCACTTACGTTATGGAACAGGTTATCCATGCCCTGTAACTTGTGCTTGCTACTGAAATGAAATTCTTGTGTGCTGCTATTGTTTGGTCTGCTCCTTTTTTCCCTTAAATTTCCACTGTTATAATAAGGCTACAAATTGTGAACAGTTCAAACCATATCTAACTCTGCTACTGAAGCAAAGACCATGTGACCTAGTTGACTTTTGTTTAATTTAGTTTGATATTGAGTGTACTATTACAAATTGCATTGTTTCTAACTAATTTTAGTGATCTTACTTTGAATTTAAATTGCTGTTCTGGTTTTCTTTTTTGTTTTCTACTGACAGAAGACAAAACCAGACAAGTTCTATGCTTGTGCTTATTACTGAGGTGAAATTCTAGTGTCTTGCTATTGGCTGATATACTTTACTAACCTTTTTTGTCCTTTCTCGTTGTTATAAATAAGGTGTTTTAAAACACTTTAACAAGCTCCCACGCTTATTGGTGTGCTCCCACAAAGTGCACTGTAGTCTTAGCTCCTCCTTCTCTCAGAACTTTAGTCAGTGTTACTAGTGAAACTTACAAGTGGCCACAGCCACTGGTAGATGTGTGGCAAGCTACAGTGTCCACTTGGATTACTGACTAGTCCTCCAAGCAGCTCACAGCTGCTCAAAGAGTCATAGTTGCAATCAGCAGCACAAGCCATGTCCATTTCTTAAATCTAATCACATCTTCATTACATCATATTTCTTATTAACCTAGTACATTTTCACCTTAAATCATCTAATTTAACTACCTTTAGTTATTCTGAATTAGTTAGGTTATCCCACTATAAGACAACCCACTTAAGTTATATCCCTCTATAAACTAGAGCATATAGCTAAGTACAGTTTATTCTGTGTATTTCTTAGCCAAAAGTACCAAACTACTGGACAAAATGGAAGGTCAGTCTGCTTGGTTCCCTTCTGCTGCCATCCTCTTAGCACTTGGTATCCTCAGTCAGTATAGTAACCTCCTTATGCTCACAGGTAACAAGCTCTTACTCAACACAAATACCTTTATCTGTGAGAGGTGAATATATTTAACTAATTTGGAGGCTTCCCTTAAACAAAGCACATGGACAGTGAGCAGAATACACTTCTACCACAATTTAAACAAAATCACACTAAAATCTTATGCTGAGGATGTAAAAAGTCTTTCACAATGCTTTCTGGATCTAGGAAGTCTAGGACTCAGCACAAATCCAACCCCTCATATCCTTCATGCAGACCTAAAACAATGAGTCACCATGCGTCAAATCACCTCAAAACTATTACTCCAAATCACTGTATTAACAAAAATATTTAGAGATAAGTGACTCTATAATCAAGCACACAGACTATCCACTCACTAGGCTGACTCTATAAACAAGCACACAGATTATCCACTCACTAGGCTGACTCTATAAACAAGCACACAGATTATCCACTCACTAGGGTGACTCTATAATGAAGCTCACAGATTATCCACTCACTAGGGTGCCTCTATAAACAAGCACACAGATTATCCACTCACTAGGGTGACTCTATAAACAAGCACACAGATTATCCACTCCTTAGGCTGGACAAAGGCAGGGTAACAATACACTGTCTCTCAGGTGCTAGGATCAGTAACATGACAAGGGATCTAAAGACCCTTTCACCTGACAAATATAACTGCAACATGGTGCCAGTCCATGTGGGAGTGAATGACATGGGTTGCAAAACCATGAGTGACATACATGGAGACAAAGTGGAACTCTAAATGCATGTGACAAATGGAGGCAATACACTAGCTCTGAGTGGAATCCTTCCTGCTCCAAGAATGATACCTATGTACAAAGAAAAGATTATTGGCTTAAACAATTGATTACATAGCTAGCATTATTCCAGAGAGATCCAGTATGTGTCAGCACTAGGAAAGATGCTTGACAGTCCAACTTACTTCACAAAAGATGGCCTGCACCTCTCACTCCAAGGCTGCCGCATACAGGCTAAAGCCTTTACTGCTTTTTTGGCAGAGTCCATCTAATGGGTATTCCATGAAAAACAAGCATATCAAACCCAAACTTGATCACATTTCGGGGACTCCATTCAATGCCAGAAGTAGCAATGACAAATTGCCCAATCTTGAGGCTGTCTCGCATTTGGATCACATCAATATTTGTGTAGTTACCAAGACATAGCTTCAGTGTAAAGAAAGTACTCCCTCCAAAGCTGAGTCTTCTGTCTACCATGCCTTCAGGCCCAGTGCAACTGTGGTTGAATCTCCACATTTGATAAGCAGCATGTCTCCTCCAGACAGATTCCCATATTCACTCAAATGGAATTCATAGAACTCCATATCACCCTAAAGAATTATAGCCTGTTACAATTCGCCCTCTATGTTCTCTGATAATTATGTAAGATTCCTAAATATACTTTATGAACTTGTTATAAACAAGAACTCCATTATACTGGGTGACTTCGACTACCCCTCAATAAACTGGAGTATCTACACCTCAAATGTAGGATATGCTCAGAAGATCTTAGAATTAATAAATAATAACTCCCTGGATCAGGTAACCCACTACAGATAATATTCTTGATCTGGTCCTTCAATTTCATGTATTATTCCCATGAATCTCCTTACCTAGCTAGTGACATTCATCTTCAAAATCTCCAAAATGCCTGCATATAATATCAGTTAAAGAATTCTAAAAGTACTTATCTCATCAGATTTTATGATGAGGTTTCATAATATACTCATGGACATATCAGCTCTGAAGATGACACTACAGGTAGCTTGACAAAGGAGTTTTATGTCACATAGGTAAGTGTATAGAACTGGTAGTTTCAACCAAACAAAATACAACAGCAAATTGAAAAACAAATCTCCTTGGTGGTCCTCCAGCATAAATAAACTTTACAATAAAAGAAAAAAAATCCTTGTAATATACAGCATCTCCCAAAAAAACTCATATAAAGGAAGTATCAGAAATATTACTAAAACTTGTATAATAGCACTAATTCTATTGAAGCAACACCATAAATGCAGGTTAGCATCTAAATTCAAGGACAATTATAAATTCCTATTCACAATATTAGGAAACCAAGGACAATAATTTCCTGACCTTGTTCAAAATAACACCATCTTTTTGGAGCCAAAAGACATTCCCAGTGTAATAGAAAAAAAATTCAGTGCTAATTTTGCTCACAGAGATTTATTTCCAAACTCCACATATCCCCAAATCCATTAAACTCACCTATTTTGGCAGTATCAGTACCTCAATAGGTAGACCACTCACCCGTGGTACTGGAAGATCAGAAGACTGTGGCTTCTATTCCCAGTTCTGCTGACTGGATTAATTTTCAAACTGTTGACATTGCAGTGCAGTATTAGGGGGTGCTGTACTTTTGATGTACCATCCTTTGGATGAGATGTTAAACCAAGGTCTCATTTGCTTGAGTTGTTGGTAGCACAGGTGGATTTAAAAGATCCCATTGCACGTATAAAAAAATAACGAGGGTGCTTTATAAATATTTATAGCATATAAAACCTTTAAATTATTTTCACTCTCATTTTTACATTCATACTTAAAATGTATACTCAATACAAAGAACGTGAGTATACAATTATATTTCTTTCATTCTTTTTTTATATATTTATTCTCTATCCCCACATCCTTTATTTCACAACCATCTCCATATTTTAGTTAATGCAGCATTCTCTTCCATTTTCTTGTTGTATAACAAATTCTCACATCATTTTTTCCCACAGCACTCATATTGTCACAAACAATCAATATCATATTTACTTTATTTTTTATTTATTTATTTTTTTTATTTTACATTTGTTGACCGGGAGTGTCCGGCTGAGCTATTGCCCTTTTTCAGCAGAGGCCTGGGGAGAAAAGCTCCAAAGATATACAATGCAATAAAGATAGCAATGCAGATACATTTCAATAAAAATAGCAATAGGAGAAATTTGGTAGTTAAAATACGTAAGCTACATACACGTATATTGTTGACAGATAAAACAGTGCTATAAACAAAAAGGAGAAGGTTAAAAAAGTAGAATAAGTTGTATGTTGTGGTTTAAAAAGAGATCTGAGTAAATGTAAGGTTTTATATACAGTGTAGCAGAATCTTAAAATGTTACATAAGATCATACTTCCCACACAATTGATTCATATTTATACATTTAAATCCTTCCCATCTATATTCATTTTTATACTTTTCCCAAAATTCTTTATTCTTTTTGCAATCTAAAAAGAAACGTTTTCTTATTTCTGCTTCACTAAACTTAATATATTTTTATTCCTCTATCCCCTTATATTTCATATTCTCTTTCACTGATAACTTGTCTGATACAATTCTCCACAAAAAATCATCTGATTCATATTTTTTCAGTCCTTTTCCTTTTGTCTTTTACTGCCTTTTTTTCATCTGCTTTAATTTTTTCTATGGGTACAGCATTTTTTTTGTCTAAAATTATATTATGCCATTGTTTTCTTTTCACATCAACCTCACTTGATTTTAACTTCCATAATTTAATTTTATTCTCATATTCTTTTCTTCCACCCCATCCTTTTTTCCTTTCCCGGTTTTTTTTTCTTCTCATATATTTTTATATATCTCACCTATCATTTTTTTTAGTCTCTCTTTTACCTTTCTCATTACCCAAAATAAATACATAGATGTTAAATGCACCACTGGATTTTTTAAATTAAACCACCTTGTTTTTATTATAAATTAACTGTCTTCTCACTGGGTTCAGCCTTGACCCCCAAGAGAAGCTAAATGAAAAACTAACTTTTTTTTCCATTTGAGTGGGAAACATATATATCCTCCCTAAATATGTAATTTTTCCTAATACACAAGTCTTTAACATGTCTATTCTTTAACATGTCTATATTTTTCTGAAATGATAAAAAATGTTAGTTTGGTGGAAATATTTTTATTTGCTCAACTATCTCCCTCCATTGGTTTATTACAATTCTCCCAAAATGTTTATTTTCTTCTGAAATATATTCTATTTATTTTTATGTTACCAAATTCCATACACTTCATTTTGTTTAACTGTAAACTAGCTTTAACAGCTTTTTGATCCTTTTTACAACCTCACCTACCCATCCCTTGTTTTTTGTTATTAGAATTCAATCATCTACATATTTCATATATATTAGTAGCATAACATTTTCTTCTCTTTCATCTTGTATCCCAAATTTCATACATACTTGTTTGTAGTACATCATTCATTACTAATACATATGAGCTGGTTCACTTCACTATCTCAAAATACTGGAATCTCAAATTTCAGTGTCTCGAGACTAAAATAACGAAAACCAAGTTCCGCAAAAGACCACATAACCGAATCTGGAAATGTCGAATCAGCAGTTGTGGTGGTGCACTGTGTAAATGGATAGCTGTAGATTAAGGTAAGTGTTTATATTTTAAGGGTTTTGGGTAGGGATTTTAGTGTATGTTAGTGTGTTGGGAAATTGTAGGTGTAGGTTACGGTATGTAGGTAAGAGTGTGATTGTGTAAGTGTTGAGAATGGTGGTGTTTGTACATATGTGATGTGTGTTTGTGCAAGGGGAATGTAGATTGTATAGTGGTGATTTTTGTGTCTTTGTCTTTTTAGTGCATCCTCAGAGTTAGTATATATAAGTAGCAGGGGTGTATGGGGGTACAGGTGGGCTTGACCCCCTGCTTATATGTAGGGTAGGTTCATGTATTTGTGCTGTTGTGTTTGTGTGTGTTTTGTTTGTTTATTGTAGTGTGGGGAGGAAGGTGTATGTGTGTTTGTTTGTGTGGTGTGGGGTGTGTTTAAAAGTCCCAATTTTGAATTTCACGCTTTTGGGGTTTCAGTATTTTGATTTTTCAGCTTTATAGTCTCAAGATGCTAAAATTCAGTATTTCAGTATTTTGAGATTATAAAGTGAATCTATATAAGCACATACTCATTGGGCATCCCTTTTTACCCCTCTCTTAATACTTATTTTTCCCATCCACCCATTTTATTATAATGTATTCATGAACTTTTTATAATATTTCTTTATTACAATAATATTTTCTCCTATGCCATATGCCTCTAAAATCTGTCACATTGCTTCATGGCTCAGTTTATCAAATGCTTTAGCTATGTCAAATGCTATCAGTCTTACTTCATTTTCTTTCAATATAATCTCTACTACTTTTTTTAGTATAATTAATATTTATTAACTCAATCTCTACTACTTTTTTTAGTATAATTAATATTTATTAACTTTTTTTTCCATTGTTTTGTAGTATTTTCATAAATGTTTTATAGTCTGTATTCCCTACTGCTATAAGCCTCCAATGTGATTAAACTGAATAAGGATTAAAGAAAATATATAAAGTTTGTCTCTCCTCTTGCATTATACATTCATTCATCCATTTGTTTAACATTTAAAAGAAACTATTTCATTTCTATTCCTTCCTTATAATACACATAACTAATTTCATCCAATCATGATATTGATTTCTACCTCTCAGCTGTGCATATTTTTGCAGACTGTTCAGACTTTTGTATCATATTTTTGATCTGTTCCTCATAAAATTTGTGTTTTTTTGTTTAATCACTGGGTAATGAAGTCACTAAATAATGACATAAGTTTGAGAGTCAGACATCATATCCTTCAGAAAATGCATGCTAACACAAACACTGTAATTCTAGTAACTTTCTAAGTTTATAAGAGCAATATTTAAAATCTGTCCCTATTTTTGGACCTTTGTTTCCCCATTATTTTAGGCTATGTCCAGATTTCTTGCTGTAAGAGGTTAGGAGGTATGTGCTGATTCATTTCTTCCCTTTTTTAATATCTTCTCTAATTCTTCTACTATTATATTATTTCTTAAACAATTCTTTACTTTTTAGATATTTTCACTTTCAATTCTTCTTGCCATTTCATTTCCTCTTTTTCATGCATTTCCTCTATAAAAGTCTCCACTACCTCCATACTATCATCTTGTTTGTATTTTATGTCTCCTTTGCCATCTATGATAGCATCCATGATTCCTTCTCTTAAGTCACCTCATTCTTCTTTCTGTCTCATAACTCCTTAAAATGTGTCATCTTTCTTTGTATTCTTCTTTCCAGTTCTTAGTATATATTTTATACTTCTGTTTATATACTACCCACCACTCTGTCCAGTTATTCTAAAATGGTCACATTGCCATATGATATTTCCATAAATTTCACTCTTATAATTTCTTCCTTCTTTTTAAACTCCTTTGCTAATCTGTTTATCCATTTTACCTCATGTATTATCTTGCTGTTTTCCCATATTGTAGTCCATACTGCTGTATGATCTGAAACCTCTAACATCTGTACTCCCCCTGTTAATACTTTCGTTTTTTAGAGCAAACTATATAACAAATTTCAGTCTTAAAAATTCCCATTTTATATGTTTATTCTCTATTCTTTCATACTATTATTTCTCTGCACTTTATTCATTCCATTAATATCTCAATATCCTAAGTTATTTTTCCCTTTTCTTTTCTTGGATTACAGTTAAAATCATCTGCTACACTATTGACATATTTAGTAACACATTTTTTTATATGTTCAAACAACTGTTTTCCTGCTATCGATTATTATTTTTATACTATTCCACTACTACCAAACTTCTTGTATAATTTCTAGTGAAACGCACACTTTAGTACATAGTGAAAGAAAGACAATTCATGTGCATCCATATCTGAAGTCCTAAATTGTACACTAATTTTCTTTTTTAGTTGTAGTCCCAAGTTCTGAAATAATTGGCCATGGTGTTACTGTATTTCCTTTTTCAGTCTCATTCATATTTTTTTCCAGCAAGTTAAAGCTTTGAAGTATCACTTTTCAAAAATGTTCAGTGGACTACTGTTCTTATGTCTGTAATGGCAATTCCTAGTAGCAAAATAATGCTATCCATAATCTCATACCTGTTCACACTGCCATTACTTTTACTTTTTATTCTTAGAAATGATCACCTTCTTTGTGGCTGATGAGAGACGGCAACTGATTATCTCTACTTCCATTCTTCCTTGCCTTGAGGCATCTGCATAACTACTTTCTTGTAGCAAAAAACGCTATTGCAGAAGTAAATCCTTAAAAGTGACTACTCTACCAAACAAGAATATATGCTGTTGCTTTTGTTTTCAATCTTTCAGTTTCTTCCTCCTGTAATACTTTCTCCACCATGTCACTCTACTGTGTTCCTCTCCATACCTCTCAAGTGCTCAGATTTTCACAGAATTTCCAAATGTTTCCATCATATTTTTAACTTGTTCTTCATATTTTTTGTTTGTTTTTTGCCAAATCATTAGGGATTAAAGTCATTAAATAATGACAGACAGTTGAGTTTCAGACTTCATATCCTACAGAAAAATGCATGCTAATGCAAAACCTATTACTCAATCAACTTTCTTGTCTCTATTTTTGGGCCTTTGTCCTCTATTCTTTTTTGATTTACCCACATTTCTTGTGATACAAAGTTGAGTACTATGTTCCTTTCCTTCCATTTGGTCTGCCTGGTTCATCCAATCTATCACTATACTCAATATAATTTTACAGCTTAGTAGAGTTTATTTTTTCTTTCTTTCATTTCAGAGCCTGTGGTCACTACATCTGATCCGATATTGTAAGAGCTCTGCCACAAGGCCCTGCACCTATAAATTTACTGAGACTTTTTGTTGTTTTTTTTTTTTTTTCATGTAAGCATATTTATCATGAAGAGCCTTGCTGCATATTAACTTTAATCAGCTAGATGCATGCCTGCTGCTCTGTGATTGAAAGGCTCTGTGAAAGAGCAGGACCCCTTATTAAGTTGGATACTATCATTGCAAATTCTACTGCAAATGCCAGGTATTCAGTCTCAGAAAATGACAGAAAACCTGTTTTACCCTTTGTTAATTGCTTTGTTCTGGTTGTAAAGTGATTGCTCTCAGTTATAATTTGACCTGAGGGTTATACCTGGCTATAATATCATCTGTAATGACCATATAAAGAGGAAAGGTGGTGTTATTGCTTTAATACTTCCCAGAACCTGACACATTTACTCTTACAGCAAACAAACACCAAAATTCAGTTCCGCAGAGATTTTTATTCAACTATAAACAAATATGCATTACTGTCCTTTATGTCCCTCCTGGCTACAATACAGCTATGCTTGAAGGAATGCTACATTGGATATCTTTAACATTTCCACAAGAAAAAATATTACTAGGTGATGTGAATGTCAGTTGGTTGGACATAAACCCAAATTCCCCTACATCTAGCATGAAATTATATGATTTCACATACCTAATTAATAGCCCCACACAATACAGCAAAATATCAAATTCTCTATTAGACTGGATCCTAGTATCAGACCCCAGCAAATATTCCACCACAGGAACAAATGTCAGACTCTCTCAGTGATCATCTCCAAATCTATATGACTAGACATCTCATGCATCCAGTTAAACAGTATATTTATTAAACAATATGTAATGCTTCCAAGTTTAACCCAGAAATGTTTTTACTACACCATCATCTATTAATTGGAACTTCTAAAAAAAAATCGTCCCTTTAGACAATGCTGTAAATGAATTCAACACAACTTTTCTAAATATCCTAAATAGCCTTGCGCCTACTAGAAGGAAGAAACTAAAAACAAATATAAATAGGTCAATCCAGGAATACCACATTCCCTCTCTCTGAAAAAAGTCACACATTCTGCATCTGCGCAAAGGAGGAAATTCAAAAGACATGAATAACTTTAGATCTATAGCAATCTTATCTCCCCTCACAAAAATACTTGAAAACTGTATTCAGAAACAATTCTAGACTATCTCCTGCAGGAAGAACTCCTATCCCCTACACAACATGGCTTCCTTCCTTCCCATAGTACTAGCACTGCCCTTCTAATCCATATAGATACTGTCAATAAAGCTATAGATGATAGCAAACTAGTTTGTTCCTTATTTCTAGACCTGTCTAAAGGCTTTGACACAGTTTGTCACAGCAAAGTTCTTCAAATGTCCTCACTAAGTCCCTCTCAGCCCACCCTTCTGTGGTTTAAAAGTTACCTGTCCAATAGCTATCAGGCAATAAAATGACACTCTGTGCTTTCTTCTTACCTCCCAGGCACAACCGATGTACCACAAGGCTCTATCCTTGGTCCCATCCTCTTTAACATTTTCATCAACACTTTCTAAACTTTCACACAACAGGCCATCCTAATGCAATATGCAGATGATTCCACTCTCATTTGCACATCTGACAATGTGGTACACTTCCAAAAAATTACTCAGGATGCTTTAGCAGACACTGAAACATGGCTTTGTAACTCACAACTCATGCTCAACTCAAAAAAGGCCAAACTACTGTTTTTTCTCCCCTAAATCCCTCTCTCATGAAAAACTAAATTTAAAGTCCTCTCTATAACCATTGAAGTCAATTCTCATAGCAGGTATGGGGGTGGTAGTGGATGATATATTACATTTGACCTGCATATACAAAATCACAAAAGAAAAAACGCATCAAAAACTATGGATGCTAAACAGAGCTGAAACTTTTGTCACCAATGCAACTAAAACTACACTTGTCACTACTTATCCCCTCCCCACACTTCTTTATGGTGCTGCCTTCCTTACTAACCTCCAGGCTTCATAAAAATGAAAACTTAAACAATGTTGTAACAAAGTTGCTAAATTTCAGCACATACCCCATTCAGAGCCCACCACTGTGTAGCACTGAAAACCCTAAATTGTTTAGAACTGACACGTCTACTAACCTATACACAATTTCGTACCACCTATAAAATTATCCAGCATCCATCTGCCTGTCCAGCACTAAAAAAACATTCTACACAACTATGTTTCCAATCAGTCATTGTGACCAAGTGACCAAAAACTCGTGTTTGTGTATAAACCTAGCAAATATGATGGTTATTGCCTATACGCATACAAAGTTGCTAAGGCCTGGAACTCCTTATCTGTATCCATTGGGTCTATACCCACCCTCCCATCTTTCAAAACTACTCTGAAAGACTTCCTAACTAAAATGTGGTTTTGTTCTTGCTCAAAACCAGGATCCCTAAATGTGAACAAGCACCTTTCCATTCCTTATACCTCCTTACTCTCCCTTCCTCACTTACATCCTTACTGCTAATTCTCTTCTCTGGCTTTCTCTGTAAATATACCATAAACCTGCTTTTCACTCACTTCATATTGCAATTCCTATTTGTATTAGATTAACTTACCTTTAATTTTTCTATAAACTGTCTAAAATTTCTCTAAATATTAAATGATTGTCATATACTTTGTATTGATTCTTAACCAATGGTATTGTATTATGTCTAATTTGTTATAATTATTTAAACTGCAGATGTTTTTGTTTAATGTTTGAAGATTGTGAAATTATTGTTCTTAAAATGTTTTGCAATATTTTGGAGCTTTGCTCCCCAGGCCTCTGGTGAAAATGGGCTTCTACCCAGTTGGACTTTCCCGGTAATCAAATGTCAATAAATAAATAAAATAAATACCAGCACTTCTGTTTCCAGCCCTCCAGTGTCCAACTCTGTTACTGTTACTTTGTCTCCTCCGTTTTCCTTTGGTATTTTCTCCTGTTTGCAACAATGCCTTTAAATACTATTACTTTTACTTGTAAATTAACCATAAATAAAAATATATACTTAGCAATTAACTATTCTCAGAACTCCTAAATAAACAAACAGAACTATTTATCAATTGTTCCATTAAGTGGGGACCTAAAATTACTCTCCTCTACATTGTTTCACTACATTGTACCTCTTATTTCAGATGTCTGCTCTATGTTTTGATCTAAGAACTGCTGATTACTAACTGATTTTAATAGTTAATATTTTTATCATTTTGTTGACTTTTACATATATATTGTGTCAGCTGTATTGGGATATCTGTTACAGATGTTTAGTTTATTACTGTAAGTATTGTATATTTTTTCCTTTTGAATTAGTTGTGGCAATAAAAGGATCTTATAGCACAATACTAACCTGGTTAACAAATATGCAAACAAATAAATACATGAAAAGTGATGTTTACTTTTCCCCTTATAAGGGACTTTCACATCAGCAACTACCACAACTTTATATATTCCTCCATCATAATTTCAGTACAACTGTAGATGGTTGCAAAACCATGTTAATAATTTCTCTTAAATTTGCACTCATTTATTGGAGTCACACTACTACCAGTGCATTCTTCACACTTCACAAGTGCACTTTGAGTGTGTTGTCCTTCAGATGAGATGTTAAACCAAGGTCCCATCTACCTGAGTTGGTGGTAGCTGAGGAAGATGTAAAATATCCTATGGCATCCATCAAAAAGAGTAGTGGAAGTTCCCTAATGACCTCACCAAATTTCCCCTGATATAAAGACCACTTCTGGTCCCCCCCTGAAAAGATGCCTCTCGTCTAATGGGACTAACTTGGTCAACAGTGTAAAGCCCATCTATAACCCATTTATCCTAATTTTTGCAGATGGAGTCAGGGTGTCACATGAACAGTCACCATCATCTATATCCAGTGTACACACTGCCAGGTGGCTAACCCTACTAGGATGTTTTTCAGTACCTCACACATGCACACCCACACATACCTGCAGACAGTTTAGAGTATCCAATCCACCTACTGCATGTCTTTGAAATGTGGGTGGAAACCAAAGCACCCAGAGAAATCCCACTCAAAACAAGGAATGTTTACAGACTATACAAAGAAGACACTCCACCTGAGAAATAAACTGAGGAACCTCTTGCTGTGAGATGACAATGCTATCCACTGTGCCATTGAAAGCCAAACAATTCAACATTATATCCTTCTGTTCTGCATATGTCTACATAACAGGTTAAAAAACAAGCAATGGATCTGAAACGTACACTATGTATGAGATGTAGGCATACATTATGTGAATGTAAAGAGCACTTTCTGTGTGTTAAACAAAATAAAAAATGAGCAACAATATTGTTTTTCTATTATTGAGACATGTGCAGGCAAACAGTGCCAAGTATTTCTGACATACACACAGATATATAATACAAGTGTTCACACTACTTATTTTTTGTAAATAGCATACAAAATAGGATGCAACTGGCCCCTGATGGTACAGGGATCTACCTGTACATTAACCAGTAATGGTGGCATTTAAGCAAATGTATTATGATTTCTTTGAAATCCAAAAACGTAAAATGATCAAAATGTTTTTTTCTCTCAGGCCAGGTAGTTATTTTTATTGTTATTTTGTTGTTTTATCATTTTGCCATCTTCTGTTTGATTTTTGGTTTAGTATAAATTACATGATATCATAAAACAGTACAAGGTAGTTGCACTGTGGTCGCCGTATGAGATGTGTGCAGAAGATACACAGAATATAGGCCACATGCAGATGGCTGACACATCTAAAGAAGAACGTAAGCATAGTGAAGAGTCTACTGGCTAAAGGGATGTTCCATAGCCTGCAAGACATACATGGCCAGTGTCCCAGGTATTGTTACACAGGATTCTGCATATCTTCCTGGACACCATTATGCTACATGTTACATATCACATGGCATGCTGCTTGTATTGCACTGAACACCTTCTAGTGGTATTTGAAGATACAGATAATATCCATGTATCCGTCAGGACTACAGCTGTTCTCCAGGGAAGAATGACAATTAGCCACATGTGATATTATTCAATTAAATGGTAGGTCAACTGCAGCCTTAACTGACTAATCCTCAGTATGTGTTCACTACCATAGGAATGCAGAAATACAGCGAATGAGTTAGACATGTCTGTTATTCATCTACTGTACGATGACACTAAGGCATCGCATCTACTGTAAGATATCACTTGGGCATTTCACTGATCAGTCCGGCCATGATTCCAACAGCTGAAAGTCATGCAATTCATAGTGAGTGGCAAGCAGACAGGTATGGAGAGAGAGAGAGAGAGAGACACATTATATTTGCTTCATGGGAGAAGAAGAAAACAAATCTATATAATCTGCCTTTTAAATGCATTTAAAATTCTGTTTCACTTTCACCCCTACCTTCCGCATTACCCTTTTCCATCTATCCAATACTCTCTTGAATGCTTCTGTGACACCCCCCCCCCCCAATTTCTGTAGTCCATTGCATGAGTCTCTAACCTTTTCCGTATAAAGTATTTTTAGGGATCCAGAAAATAGTTAGTCCTTACAATCTGACCCATGAGTCTTGTCCTACTTAATTTTTCCTTCCTGTTCAGAATGGGATCCCTATTGTAATTTCAAAACCTGTAATTGTGAGTGCCAGAATTGGGGGATAAAAAACAACAGTGAAGCTAAAAAAGAGAACAGCAAATATCAGCAATTACTGTTCTCCTTTTGAAAGTTAATTTTGAAAAGTGGAAAGCACAACCCTGTATCTTCTCACAGCCATGCAAGTTATATTTCCTGTTTCAGAGATTGCCAGTCCTTACTGAAAAGGGAATATAATTATGAAAAGAAGCATACCAGGACTAGGACAAATCCAAAAGTAATATAGTATGCAAAAATCAAAGATGTCCAGCAGGCTAAAGTTGTTATACAAATATATAAATACTTTAATAAAATAACAAATTTGTTATTTTATTAAAATATTTATATATTTGTATAACATCAGCCTACTGAACATCTTTGAAAAGGGAATACTCAGACACAGCAAGCCAAGATTTAGTTTATGGAACTCCCCAGTTTTTACACATTCACTCTCAATGTCCAGGACTAGCATTTACCCATCTCAGAATTTAAAACAGCTACCCATTGAATGGCTTCTTCACTTCTACCTCATATGATCTTGTACACCAATATAAAGCTGTTGTTGACTCTTCTAGCCTTAAGCATGAGGAGGCCTGGACTCTAGCCATATTCCTTCCCTTCTGTCAAATGGATCCATTAGCCTTCCTCTGAATTCCGTTCTTTTTCAGATATCATCCAAATCCTCTTACAGTACTCATGGTGTTGTCTGACTAAGCCCAATCAAAGTGGAAGGATTACCTCTTTGCTTCTTAATTTTATCACCATGAAGACATTTCTTAACATTCTGTTTGATGCTGCATCTTTCGTCTCAGTCTGTTGGGGGTTACTCTAATCTCCCCCTCAACATCCATCCAGGGGTGATCATTAATTGAGGGATATTAGCACTGCTACCAGATGAGATGCATGGGAATATATGTAATGGGGATATTATCCTTGCCACCTTCAAGTGCACTGTGGGGTGAGACATAATGGGAGGATATTAGCACTGCCTCCAGATGAAGTGTATGGGGTGATGAATATCCATTTCTGAATGTGGTCAACACCCCCCAGATCTTTTTCCTGTTCTATAACACAGTTCATTTCCCCCAGTCAATACTCAACACCAAGACTGTTGAAGTCCAAGTGTGGTATTTTGTATTTTCTTGCAATGAATCTCATCTGCCAGCTTTCTGCTAACGTGTTCATCCTTTCCAAATCCATAGCTGCACTCTTCCCATTATCTGCTGCTCCTGCACTTTTTTTTTATTCGCACAATAAAATGTAACAAAAAAAGAATTATGATCACACATGCAACAACATTCAGTGAAAATAACAATTCTCATAAACATATAAAAATTAATACTGTGGCTAGTGTAACGATACCCTCTTTTTTTGGGTTCCCTGAGCACTCACTACTGACATCTAACCTTATTCCCTATTAACACATCCATTGCCCTCCTGGTGGGATGGCAGAGTCCCTTGCAGCATCTTCTTTGGTGATTTAACCACCCTTTTTTCTAGAGGTGAGAGTCAGGAGGCAGCCATCATATATGCAGCTGGTGGATGCAGATTTTTTAGATATGCAGTGGAAGGGAATCCCACCTGAGTCTAGTGAGGCTGCTGCTCTGGTGGGGTAGCAGGATAAAGCCCTGACTATGACCCAGGCAACCAGGGTTCAATTAGCAGCTTTGGTGACTGATGGAGCAGCAGAGAGGGATGGTCTTTACCAACCTGTGGTGGGCGACCAGGCCTATGTGTGCCTACTGTGTCTATCCTTGGTGGAGGCTGGGGAAGACACACTGTTAGGCATGCCTAAAGAGGGGTATAGGGTAGTGACATGTCTGAGTTGCTGCAGATGCATGGCAACACGCTTTATGTATCCATTGCACACCTGACCTCCAGGCATACCATTAGGTACACAAAGGGAAGAAGAGAAAATGGGTAGGTGATAAGGGAGCCCCTCTTCCCACTGATGGATACACAGACATGCCCTGGCCCTGGATGCCTAGTTCCATGACCAACTCCAGCAACACTGAATTAAGTCCAGGGGAGTGGGTAAGCAGCTGATAGATCCAGTCTGGACAGGTACTGGGGTGGCAGGACAGTGTAATGAAGTGACAGTGGTGGTTGGGAGCCAAAAAAAGTATAGTGAGGTGAGTGTCACAGTCATCACAATCCATAATACTGGTCCATTCATGACCCATACTGCCATGTAATAGTCTGACTTATTAGCCCTGAATTTATGATCTGACCTCCATCAGAGGATGACCCACTGTGGACATATTCTTCAGTCCCTCCCACTCGGTTGGGTGACCCAACATATGCCAGTCAATCCCACAACTCCCTCCCTGGCTCCTCCAGCACCTGATCCACTAACTGAACTTTGGTCATCTGGGCTGAGGCAACACCATTTTTCTATACTATAAAATAATGAAACTGGACATACTTTTTTGTTTATTAAATGCATAACAATCACCTGATCTAACATAAATTGCTTATAAATGACAGCTCCCTTTTTTATTTATTTATTTGACATTTGTTTACCAGGAAAGTCCGACTTGGAACGAGCTAGTTTTCAGTGGAGGCCTAGGGAGAAATGCTCCAGATGCATGTCTTTGCAATGTGGGAGGAAACCCACATGAATGTAGGGAGGACATGCAGACTCCAGAGAAGGCACCCCAACTGAGAATCAAACCATAGAGCTTCTTGCTGTGAAGTAACAATGCAAACCATGGCATCTGACCTTGAAAACAATACAGTCCTGAAAGCATATTATATACACATCTACTTGTTATTACATACTCATAAGCAAATATCAGTTTTAACATCTTTGAAATCAGCTAAATGTTAGACCTATATCCTACCAAACTGCAAAGTACAGACACCAGCTATGCCTGCCCTATCTCATGATAACAGCATTGTTGGGCCTGCATTTCATCATCCCATCTCAAGATATCAATATCTGTAATAAAGTACTAAATTAACAAGTTTAGGCAATTCAGTATTTGAGAAATAACCCATATAATTCCATGTGGGGTAACATTTCAATTATGGCAAATAGATAATAACTCTAAAAGAAAAATCCAAATCTTTTACAGAAATTTGACAAATTTATTATGCAGCCAACAGGTCCTAAACCTCAAAGACATGTATTCCCCTTGTCAGTTAGGTGAGAAAATCCCTCATCTTGTTTAAATTAACAAATATTCCAACAACTTGGTTCTATATTAATCAAGGAATCCCAGCTATGTGATCTATATTTTATATATGGTCAATTCTTCATGTCTTACATATTACCGCTTATCAATGAGGTTATATTACATTGTTATTACATCATTTTTCATAACACAAATAATAATAAACCTTACTTTTATAACCAATGATTTATATAGGGCCAAATTGCCATTACTTGTTTAAAACTTATAGCATATCAAAATTACAGTGAAATATCAGTAGCAAGCATATAACTCTCTAGTTACAGTCTTGAACGAACAGCCCCTTTTGTCTTGTTCTCCACTATGTCATATGTCTCTTCAACTGGCTCTGAATTTTCCCAAAGAATGAGTGCACATGAAGATGTGCACAGATGACCTGGACAATGCTTACTAACCTCCAGTGGTACTGAATGTCCATCGTCTTCTTCTAACAACCATATAATGATCATCATCTGATTCCTGGAATCACCTATTAATGAATATTCAGGTCAAGTCAGTAAAGTACCTTGAAACTTCAAACTCTTTCTCATGCCAATAATAGGTCTACAAACAAACCCCCTGTTCACAGAAAAGAAAGTTTCAGAACAGCAAGTTGCAATGATTTAACTCACTCAAGCCAACAATTTCTTTTTTGTATACTTCAATTCACACCCATACCTCCTTATGGTGTCTAGAATTTTTGGGGGCCTGGCTTCCCTGATTAAATGGATAACCAGTCAATAACAGGCAGTATTACAAAAGGCAAGGAGTTATTAGCAAAATATAACTAAGATTGTTATTAACAAAATGTCACTGAGATTATTAACAAAATATCACTAAGCTTGTTATTAACAAAATCTTCCATTAGAGATATTAATATTTGTTTGCCACGTGTTATTAATATTTTCATCTTTATGTTCATTTTTCAGAAATGCGAGACCTACATGTTATTGCGATGCATGGTATGAAACACCAATGTGGGAGACAAGACAGCTCACTGAATATTCTGGTTTATACCACACTACTGGAAATACTCCTAGTTATTGTTAATAATTATGAAAATAAGCAATATTTCTATATGTATTTAATACTTCAAAAACAAGTGACTTACAAACTGTCGCATGACATTAGGTGAAACTTTAGATGTTGAAGAAAACTGTCTTTCATGTTTATGCTCTGAGTTGCTTATCTTGAGAGATATTCAGTATTATTTGTACTGTTAATTATAAAAGTAAACATATGCTTTCATATTAATGTTAATATCTCAGTAAAAATGCACTTATAGAGGAATTTCCTTTTGTCGTGTAAAAGCTTATGTCTGGTTTAGAAAAATGTTCTACCAATGTATGTCTAGGTTGTATAGTTTTCAAGATATGACAATCTGTTTTTGAAAGCTTAGAAAGTAAATATAATTTGAGGTTTATGTGCATTATAATATATTACATTATTTATGGAAAAGGCTATAAATAAACTATTATCACTATAAAGAATACTTCTTACTGTTAGCACTGCTATTACTACAGTTGTAATAGCTTTTATTGTTCACAGAAGATTTACATTTGCTTATCTTATGCTTTTTAAGTTTATTTTTCTGAAAGTGCTCTGGAATGTAAGATGTGTGTAGGCTACTAGAGGTGTGACATTACACGTCATATAAGCACTAATGAGTCATACGTCAAATTCAGTAAATGGCATTTCAGATAGTATCTTGAAATTGTGGTCACCATTGAAACATTGGATCAGAAAAGCTATTACCAAAGACAATCTTTCTCCCATTGAGAGAATAAACTTTACTGGCCACAACAACTGAGTTAACACTTGTTCTTTATATAACCACTTCTCAATCTGAGTTATCATTGAATTTGAATAAACTGCTAGCTTGTACAATTCTAATGTGGGGAGTCTATAAACTTTCATAATCCAAATATTATCAACTGAGAAACCATTCCAAAGTGCCATAAAGTGTTTTGAGTGACATGGTTATATTCCTAAACTGGGGGACTTTTTCTAGTAAATGTCTTGGATATTCTCTGTCTGGAAATGCTTCTATGAATTCTAGGATAAAATAATTTAACAAAAGGTGGTCTAGATTCAAACCAATATTAAGAAATGGTAATATGAACAGACTTTAAACTATACACAGCAGGGTGGATAAAAACAGAAACATGCTACTGCCATTTGCTGTAGATGTTAAAAGCATTAAAGGCAATGTAAGGCACAACAGGAAGATGTCATTGTCCAATGAACTCAAGAACTGAACCAAAATTTGTCTTTGGTACATCCTGTAATATCAATCACTGGAACAAGGTACAGGACATACGTCCAGCAACAAAATCACCTACAGTACCAAACAAATAGCAAAATGTGGCAAATAGAAAGATGGTAAGTACATTTAGGTGTGGCAGCTTTACCTTAATGCCATCCAGCAACCAGGGCTTAATGAACATTGATAAGATGTACTGAAACTAAGAGCTGCAAAATTATAACGTTTGCTTAATTATTTTACAAGTTTTTACACCCTGCCATTTTTTTATCCTTTTTATTTACTCATAGTTATACAACACTATCAGTATTTTTATGTAAACAAATATTTTAAATTACTGATTTTGATCTTACCTATTTAAATTCTATCTGGCACTCACTATTATATTGCCAGTATCACCTGCTCTTTAATCATGTGACTTACTCTGCATGCATTTAAGGAAGATATGTTAGGTAACAAACTAGATTCTGAAGAGGTCTATTACAATTCTGTGGAAGAAAATGCTTCATCTTGTTTATTAAAGTGTTTATGTGGATTGCTACCATGGTACAGTGATTCTAATGCAAAGCTCATTATTCTAGCAACTTTTTAAGAGTAAGAGAAATACTTAAAATCTGTTCCAGATTTTTGAACTTTGTCTCTGACTGTTGCTAAGAAGTTGCAGTAGCTTGAAGTTCTGACAGCAGTGAGATGAGATTCATTTCTAGGCCATTAATTTTCTATGATATTGTTCTGACAAGAGAAAAATGAGACATATGTCTGAGCCATTATCTATGTATTTATTCATTCACTTTATCTCGCAAGCTGCTATCTAAGGTGTACAATCATACAAGTGCCTATAAATCAATAGTCACAGGTGTGTGTGTGTCTCAGCATGTATGTGCGTGCACACAGACACATGCACACAGAGGGCATAATTCTCAACTTTCCACAAGTATGCATCATATCTGTGGTCTGTTCCTTGAAAAATGTGTGCTTTTCAATAAAGTGCTATGGACTGCAGTCACCAAATAATGACAAACACGTAAGTTTCAGGCTTCATATCCTTTAGCAAATCCTTGCTAATGCAAAACCTGCTAAGCTAAGAATTTTCTAGCTATCTAAAGAGCAATATTTAAAATCTGTTTCTGGTTTTTGAGTAATTGTGTTTCAATCTTGAATGAAGAGGCTGAATGGTATGGGGGTGCAGTGGGTTGCACTGTGTGGTTTTCACAGCAGTGAGCTGAAATACATTCCAAGCTCATTATTTATTTATTTTCTCATTTAAACTGATCACAAGCAAACATATGAGGTGTACATAGTCACACGTGTGAATGTACTTGAAGGTGTGTTTGGTTTCTCTGAGTATACAAATACATGGTTCCTGGATCCCATAACACTGATGTTGTAAAGGAAGGAATCAGTTGTAGTAAACAGGAATATCATCATATGAGCCATGTTCTTTGAGTATGATTTGTGGTTTCCTTGTTTTATTGACTGCTGACAGCTGGTTTACTATTTGGTTGTGAATAAACTGGACAGCATGACATTTACAAGCTTAATGATAACTATGAATACATTTTAATTTAGTTCATTTTTATTTATTTGTGTTTTGTAGGCATAAAAGTGTGAAGATGGGCTACAACATAGTTTGGCATTTAAAGTAGAATACTAAAGCTATGAGATATTAATAAGTTGTTTCCTAAACTGCATGGTTTGAAGCTCTCAGCCTTCTGTATATCTGCTGTGTGACTCAGACTAAATTACTTCAGCAGATGACACTCCTGGTCTGTCCCTGAAATGAACACTTGTATCCAGTGGACTGTCCCAGGCTGTTTCCAAATGGGTTGTATTGCCTTTTGAATCCCTACACCCTTTTCATAGCTAATAATTACTGCTTTACTATACACTATTTGACAATGAATCCCAACACATCTTGCAGTTTAATGGCTTGTCAGATACAGTATGATTAAATGTGAAGTTCAAGGGAAGAGAGGCTTATTCTTGCTCATGTCAAGTCCGTTTTCAATGTGAGTGTATTTCGAATTAGTTACCAAATGGGTGTCAGTGTTTTGGTTGCAAAATCTGAAATAAAAAGTTTTAAATTAAATTCAAATCTCTGCGAAAGTAAAGCAGGAAAGAGCATGCACAGTGAGAAATTTCATGGTAACTGGGATATTCAGCCAAGTAAAGGGATATTGATATGCCAAGGGAAGGAGAACCATAGTTCATTAGCTTACCTAGGGCCGCATTTGACCATGACATGGCACTGGATACAGTGTCACTGCTGTAATGGAATTCTTATACTGGAGTTCCACCTCTCAACCTACAGATACTGAAAGTAGTACAAATACCCTTAAAAAGTAGGTACATCCAGTTAAAAATCTGGACATCTAATTATCATGAAGTTTGAATATCAAATAGTGCATAACTCTTCCCATTTTTCAATGGAAATGTGGGTTACTACTCAGAACTATATGCTTAAAAAACAGAAAAGTGTCAAAAATGATGGAAAAATATAAGCACATTATCAATGAGACAGAGTAAAATCTGTAGACTTTATTCAACTGCATTGCAAAATTCTACCAATGTCATTTACTTTTGCTTCTGTAAAAGGGAGATGAAGATGAGCATCCTCTTTCTTTAAATTATTGGTGTCACTAGTATATTAGATATCTATTGTGTTTTTTGTGTAAAAAACAGCTTCAAAAATCATGTGTGATGAGGAAAAATAAAGCCTGAAAATAAAGATATCCCTCCAAAATATAGGTACATTATCTGAAGAGGTAAATGAGGCCTGAAAATAGGTGCATTCCTCCAAAACAGGGACAGCTGCGCTTATCTAGATAACAACAAATTAAAAAATAAGATTCAATACATCCAGCATAACAGCAAATAACTATTTCCAGTTTTAAGGTTTATCTAAAGCAAGTGAGGGTACAAAGTCGGATACATCTTTTATTTATACCTTAACAATATGCACTCAATGCTAGTATTTTAAAACCATTACTGGTACAGAATCTCTCAAAATACACCTGTTGATGGTATAGCATACATAGGCCAGAACACACAGATGGAGAAGGAAATTCCTCTATAATGACTCTAGTTGTCCCACTCCAAACTAATTTTCTGAACAGATCTTCCCATATTTTAATATATGATTCTGAATGACAAGGACCTTAGAGTAACAAGAATATAGCAGAACTACCGTCTCATTTGTAATAAAAAAAGACAGAAAGATTAGCTACCCTTTACTGCAGCAGAGAAACAGTAGCTTGTATGCCAGCATTGAGACTCAACACATTTGTCAATAAGGCCTGTTTACAGACATACAACTACCAGTATTTCCTTAAAAAAACTACAACCACCTGATGATGAAGCGATATTAAAAAACCTCCCCAAACCCGACAAACTTGTGTTTGGAACATGGAATGCCATTCCTGATACTTATATGAACATGAAGTATGCATTTGGAGTCCTGTCCATCTTTGGTCCACATACTTATGAAGCAGGTTTTATCAAGCATGAACTATATGAAATGCAAATATCGCTTGCACCTCATGGATGACAGCCTGCAGTCCTGCGTGAAGATCAAAGTCATGACTTGCAGCCCTGGTGCAGAGAAGCTCTGCAGTGTTGCTCAGAAAGGTGAGAACACTATACTAGGCCATTATTTTGCAAGAGAGTATTTATTTTGGACCCTGAGCTGATGTAGTTGTGTTTTTACCTCCTTACAAGCATGCAACTGGATTTATCATCCAGATTTCTAGATCATTAGCTTGGATTCAGTAGGTTAAGGCCTGCGTGGGATGGGTTAAGCACTGGCTTAGTAGTTAATTCTTTCCCTGCCTCCCCAGTTTCTCCCTTCCCCATCATGAAGTTGTAGTTTCAGCACTCTGATACACAGATACAGAATACAGAAATGAATATGTTTACTAACAGCCCTGCTGCTGTGGAACATGATGACCAACCTTAAGAATGGGAATCTCAGTTTATAGCCCCACGAGGGGTAGCCATTTGAAATGCCAGGACCTGCCAGAGTCAGTCCCAAAACAAGGAGACTGAGTGGCCAAAAAATGGACTTACATATATTAAGTCTGAGATGATGAGTTCCCAGAATATTCCACTTGCATTGAGGTATTTTGACTTCAGAGTTTGTATATAAGTTGGGGGTATGGGGGGCTTGCCCCAGATATCAGGGGTATATGGGGGGGCCTGCAAAACAAAAGTTTAAAGTAGAAGAGGGATCTTCAAGATGCATTCTTGTACCAGGTTTTCAGCCCTTTTTTTTTCTTTTTTGGCCTGTCGGCAATCATCATTTCAAATGTTGACAAACAAAGCCAGCTCAAGGGTATCTACTAAGTAGTAACTATATACAATACTAATAGCAAACCACACACAGTACCTTGGGAATACAATGATTTCCTGGATAAAAGATGTAATTAAGTCTCATTTCTGAAGAGCCCTGTTTGTAGCAAGCCCAGATGTCAGAACATTGGTGGCAAAAAATGTGCCATATACCACTCAAGAATGGAAAAGTTTGATGAAACAAGAATATTCTATAGAATGGACAAAATGCATTTGCTGCAAAAAATATGCCTCCAGGGCAGCTGTGGGCTGGATTTTGTAATTCTGACCTAACCAATGAATTATTTTTGTACTTGGGTTATGGACAGTCATGCCAGCTGTAAATACCTACACAGCTAAGATGAATAGTGCTCTCGTTTCATCTATTAATTACAATATTAATCTTCAAGAGATAATGTTTTTTTTACTGCATTTTTGGATATTCCAAGTTAATTGCCTCACTCCCATACCTCTGTTGTTTAGATTCCTGCCTTATTAGGTTCTGGAGATTTTCTCTCTGTTTTAAATGTTTTCATTTCTATAGCACACGTGCAGAAAAGTGAAGTAACAGCATTCAGGTAAGAATTAGTATATCAAAAATCATCTGTACTTAAGTAAAAGAAAAGGGCTTATTAGCTTTAGGTTTTCATTGAATATGTTAGCCAAGAATGATGTAGGATTAAACTATTTTATTGACTTATGATACTGTTTATCTGTTCTGAAAGTATAATCTGAATTTAAAAAGAAATTTTGTTGCAAAGGCAACAGAATTTGATTGTTTCTATAAAATCACAGCACTGGGTGAACTGGTTGAGTGTTTTCTGGTTGTCATTCTAAGATATTTTCAGTTTTGTACCATAGTATGAGACAGGCAGTAAGAGAAAGATTAATCAGCACATCTTACTACTAGCCCCAAAATTCTAAATGCATTTATGGCACTATAACCCTTTTATAAAACATTAATAAAATCAATGTATTCCTGTCAACATAAACATCATATACATACCCGCTTGTTCTGACTGCAAAAGAGGTGCCATATTAGTAGGTTCCCACCTGGTTTGTGGGAAAAGGTTTAACAGACAAAATAATTATACAGCTATGAAATAAAAGTAAAGCACAATAATATGAAAAGTACACCCTACTCAGTGTTAGAGAGAGATTTGAAATGGCACAAAGACCTTAATTAAGATCTCAAGAGTGGGAAAATACTGTATCCCAAGAATGAAGGAAAACCAGGACAATTGCTATTGTCCTTATGATAATGATAACAGTGCTGACAACTAAGGGAAAATATTTAGTTTTTATTGGAGGGAAGTAACATCAGGTCTTCAAAAACAGTATTTCTGCCTGTGCATACTCATCTGATATTAAACTAGCAGTGAAAGTCTTTAAAACTAATTTTATTTTATAGGTAACATTTTGTTTTACAGCACTGCTATTGTAACTCCAGGCTGAGAAGACGATCCTATCTGCTGTATCCAAATGTAGGAAGACTAGAGTGACACATACTTAGCAGAGCAGATGTAGAAATATTCACAACATGCATTGTAAGACATCACAAGTGACACCTCTTTAGTTAAATATTTCGGGCACCTTGTTCAGCAAGCAGATTGAGTGCAACTGTTTACTAACCCCCAACCCCGAGAGGGCCTGTAAGCAGAGGCTGACAAAAGTCGCATACAATCAAAAAGTTAAGAAACTCACAAAAAGAATCCACTTATAAGAGCAGCTGGGAAGGAACAATGAGCAGACTCTAGTGTAGAGGATGAGTGAAAGAGGGAAGAAAATGTACGCCTATAGGAAGACATTAAAGGAGGAACGTGGACAGTTCAAAAGGATATGTGATGTGTGCTGTTCTGTTGTCCTTTCAGAACCACTGGAGATAAAGTAAAAGCACACTGGTTGCTGATCGGGTATGTGGAAAACTGACATACAGCATGGAAGTTTAATAGAATCAACAAAGCTTATTGTGAAAACAAAACAGTTTACCAAACGAGAACTGTAAGATTTGCTATAATTATAAATAAAAAGGGAAAAATCTGGAGCCATCTGAATTATGTATGTATGCAATATTCATTACATTTGTACAGTCACTGTAATAAGAATAAAATGTCATACTGTAGCAATAATGTTACCATTGCAAATTAACTTAGTTCTGACATATAATATGAAACCATAAGTATTATAAAGCATGTTGTTCTGTTACTGTATTTTCACACTCCACACTATTTTGATTAATTTTTTTAAATTTCTGACTTAAGAATATCATATTTAAATAAATCTGAATGTCTCAGTAACTCAGATAAATAGTGATGATATTGGCAAGTATGATTAGCAAGTTTGGGTTACCTGAAAACAGTTATTTAAATAATTAGTTTTTGCTAATAAAATAAAGTGTGTTATGACTCAAGTGCAGGTTTTGAAAAAAAAAGATCTAGAGGTTTAAGGCTGCAAAAGTGAACATTTCAGAATCACAGGATCCTGGCATCAAATTTGTGTCAGCAGGGTGTCATACCCCTCAACTTTCCAGATTTTCACAGAATGTCCATATTTTTGCCTCATATTTTTGGTCTAATCCTCAAAAAATGTTTAGTTTTCTGGCAAATCGTTGGGATGATCTGAGAACTGAAGTCACTAAAGAATGATATACATTTGAGTTTCAGACTTCATATCCTTCATAAAATTTATTTATTTTTATTTATTTTACATTTGATAACTGGGGGGTGTCTGACTGGACCAAAAAGGCCCTTTTTCAGCAGAGGCCCAGGGAGCAAAGCTCCACACAGAAAAATAATTACAGATGCATTTACATATTTAGTGATCAGTATACACACAAATTACAATAGACATGTTTTTACAGTGGTATGCAGCACATCAACAGTTACAGTGGAGAGAAGAAACAAGAAAACATAAATTTAAAAATAAAGATAATTAATAGATTTGTGGTGTACACCTGAAATTTGGAACATAGGTAGAATACATACATAGTACACAGGTACATTACATACATTGTACATTAGACAGAGTTTGTGAGTAGGAGTGATAACTGTTAACAAGTACTCCAGGCTTAGTATGTGTACCTTATCTGCTTTCACTAGCCTGGGGAGCAGTCATTGTACTGCCAACTTTGCTTGAGATGTTGCATAATGAGGTTTTTAAAGGAGGCTTTGGACAATGTGTTTTGTATGTTAGTGGGGAGAAAGTTCCATTTTTAGCCACTGAACTACTATATGTATGTTAACACAAACACTGTTACTTTGGCAACTTTCTAAGTTTATAAGAGTAGCATTTATAATGCATCCCTATTTTTGGGCCTTTTGTCCCCCCATTTTGTCAGGCTTTGTCCAGATTTATTGCACTAAGAAGTTGAATGGTATGCAGGGTATAGTAATGTGAGATACAGGCTGATGTGTTAACACTGCCAAATAATGTAATATGGTAAAATAGGGAGAAAATATATGAATTCAGTGCAAAGATGTGAATTTTATAAGTACTAACTCTACTCGCAGCATTTTGCAGCGTTAGGCAAACTTCTTAATCTTTTAAAGTGCTTGAAACTGGAGACTTCAATGTTAGAGACCATTATACAGCTAAAAGTAAATGTAGCTGTTAAAAGTATGAGTTCTTCTGTTATTATTGCTACGTACTGTATACAGGCTGAATACTACATACAACACAAGTTCTTTAGATTCTGTTGTTCCCATTTGGTATTGTTGGGTATTTAATTTCAAAGAGAGTAAAATACAACAGTAGTCAATGACTACAAATGACTGATATTGCAGGTGCTATATAATCACACATTGTAGCCTTTCCTGCTGACCACCCCCTGTATACCACAGCACACAGAGCGTGCAGAGAGATGAAGTCATCAGCTCTTCCTCAGGAGGGACAAGGATATTCTGAACAGTTTTGCCCTTGCTCATTTTGTGTCAGTCATCATCTCAGACTAACGAGGAATGCTCTCTAAAACAGTGACCATTTCTGGCTGCACTGGTTTTGTACTGCTTTGAAGATGGAGAGGCTATTTTCTGTATATTTCTTCCTCCAATCAATTGTAGAATAGTGTTTGTGTGTGTGTGTGTGTGTGTGTGTGTGTGTGTGTGTGTGTGTGTGTGTGTGTGTGTGTGTGTGTGTGTGTGTGTGTGTGTGTGTGTCTGTACCTGTCTATCCTTTCATTAAAAAATACGGTGCATACACTGTAAATAGTGTGAGGATTAAACAGGGTTTGCATAATTTCTTCATAAGAAAAGAAAATGTAGAGCAGTTTCATTCCCATGCAGTGCAACAGAAATAACACTGACCATTGCAGCTTTTTTTAAAATAAGATTGGTGTGAGGAAGCATCTATTACCCATTTAAACAGTTTAATCAGCCACCGACATTCTTTGATCTGTTATGTATTGTTGAATATATGGAGTATTATAGATATAAGATTTTTTGACAGAAGATATCATAAATAGCAGAAAGTTCTTTGCTGCCAGTACTTAATCTGTGTATGTTATTCACAAATCTTAGTTTTTTTTTCACACTCACTTTCCTGTTACCCATGTGCTCAGCTTTGCTTATAAACTGACTAGGTGCACCTGTGGTGATAGAACAGCACAGCACATCTCAATGTTCCCTAGCCTGGTTTTAAAATCAGTATTACAAATAACAGTAACTGATCCAATAATAATGGCCATATCAAACAGCAAAGTAAAACCTAAAGTCTGAGAAAATCAAGACAATGTTTTGTTTTCTTAATCCAGTGTGCGGAAAAACTGCAAAAAAAAGTCTGACAGAAAAAAAAAACAAAATAAATATATAATGCAATTGCTATTATTGATTATGATAATGTATGCAGTTTTTATATTTATTTGTTAACTAGGTAGGTTGGTTGATTAAAAGTTGAAATGTTACAAATGTCCGATGGTACTAAACATAGCTAGACAGTCCACCATCAGTACAGGTACAGAAGGATTTAACTGCTTCACATCTATAGTGCCTTTTGGTGAAACTCCACTTGACATTTATAGCAACGTATGGATTCAGAACACTGACTTTATCAATTAATAATATGCGACAAGAGAAAGGGTCGGCTGAGAACAACAAGTATAGGTAGAGATTGTTTGTTTATGCTGCATGGCAGTGGAGAGTTTAATTTGTAACAATGGATAATCTATTTTCACATTTATATTATTATTTCTTATAACTGAGTGAGATGCATGTTACTGAGGGATGTTGCGTGAGACAGAAAAACAGACTGCCACAGTCAACGTACAATGTACTTCAGTGGAGATACTGTTAGCTGCTTGCATTGGATTATGAAAATAATCAATATTTGCATTAGTATGAGCATATCCAAGTTATATACAATGTACTGCATGGTGTCAGTCAAAACATTAGATGATAATGAGGGAAAAGCATCAATGACACTTTCGCTGTAATTTGTGCAGCTTGAGAGATACTGACCAGCGATTATTAATTATAGTTAAATCTTCATATGTCATCATTCTGGAAATATCTCTGAAAACAAGCACAGAATGCACTTGTTTGGAATTGTGTGAAACCATAAATTTGGTTGAAGAAATCATTAATAATTCTATGATTATGTGTTATACAGTTTATAGGATATGAAAGTTGTCTGAGAAAATCTAGAGAAAACAGGTGTTTGCATAACATTACTGTACTGATAAATACTTTGAAAGTACTGTCTTTAATCACTGAAGATAATATTTTAACTGAACAGATTGGCATTGATACTGTTTTAAATTGCATCTATTTTTCACAATATGTTCATATTTGTTTTTTGTTTTTAAACTTGATTTTAAAAATGCTCTGAAATGTAAGGATGCAGGTAGGCTGCTAGAGGTGTAACATTTCTACAGCTGCTAGGTGTTAACAGGTAAATTGAGTTATGCTTCATTTTACTGAAGTGGCACTCATAGGTACTTGCCTCTGCAAAATTGAATGGTAAATATTTTCTGTGTGCATTGTAGCAGTGAGAATTTAATCCACCTTGTTACTTATAATTGCCCTCCTTTGATGTAGGAAAAACAAACCAGAAGATAATGGGAGGACAAACATAATATAATGTGCTTGTGATATCAATAATTTATTCTACTTTATTTATCTTTTTGTTGAATGAGATAGCCCCAGTAGGCCAGTGGCTTCTTTTCAGTAAAGACCAGAGTTTGTATTTATATTGTTGGGAAATGTGGCCATGTCATCAGGGAACTTTCCTTACTGTACTCAATAGGTGATGTGGGATCTTTTACCTCCACCTACACCACCACCACCAACTCAATCAGAAGGGACCTCAGTTTAACTTCTCGTCCAAAGAATGACACACTCAGGTGTGCAGCACCCCCCTTAATTCTGTACTGCAGTCTCAGCAATCCATCTACCTGGTATAGGAATAGAACCCAAGACTTTCTACATCACAGTTGAGTTATGTGCTAGGAATGCTCTAGTCAGATGGGACAAAAGGGAAGAGCATAAATTCACCATTTGTGCCCTTGTATTAGTATATAGGACCTTAAAGGGTGAAAACTTGACTAGTACAATAAAATATATTGAATATAATTTGATAAGACTGTTAAATGAAACTTCCTTTCTACAGTATTGCCTTTAAACCTATTTTAAAATGAACTAAGTCAGTAGCTTTTAAAATTTATATCCGTATGATTACTTCGTTTTTAAATACTAGAAAAAGTGTTCTATATGTGAAAGCTTGTATCACTGGAATCTTAATAAACCTTCAGAGGTTAAAGTTGGACTGCTTTTTTCAGTACTTTTCTATAAAGAAGGCTACTTTTACAAATTAAAAACATATATTTCCATGGTGAAAAAGTCCCACCCCACCCCAACACACACACACACACACACACACACACAATTATGCTATCCATTATTTTGAAAACATAAAAAAAATGCTTTCTTCTAGATGATAAAACTGTTTTGCTAAAAAGACTACTTTGACCAAGTTTATGATGTTGATTTAATATTTGTGACCATCACTTTGAGAATGTGCATGTTTACCCTGTAATACAATACACTAATTACTAAAATAGCAAACACACAAAGATCTACAGTCAGAGGTCTAATGTAACAAATATAATAACTATATGGGTCTACTTGAAAAGACATAAATCCCACTTACCTGAATCCAAAATAACCGTGACAACAACACCAAAGGTGCAAAACAGCAAGAAGCCATATGAACAAATGTGGTTACAGGGAAAATGAACACTTGGCCAATAACAAAAAAATAACAGAATGCATTATATCAAACCCACCCAGGTGGGAGGTAAGCCCCTTACACCCCCCACACCACCAACAACTAAATATACCAACTCTGGGATCACACTACAGTGGGGAAATTGGCGAAATTCCCAATGTTGGCCAACTGTTCATTTTCCCTGTAAAACCATTCATGTGACATCTTGGTATTTTGCAACTACGGTATTGTTATCTCAGTTATTTCAGATATGGTAAGGGGGATTTCAGTCTTTTCAAGTAGACCTACACTTGTAAGCCTTGTAATTTTTAGATACAAAATTCCTGCAGAAGAGAAACTAGAAATGTACAGCAGTTAAACGACTTTATTCACATTCATTTTTGCCCCATATCCTGTCATCTATATAAAACACAGAACCTATATCATCACAGTTTTTTTTCTCTCTCTCTCTCTCTAGTTACCAATATACTTAATCTATGAATTTTATAAAGACAGCACTGAAAAGCAGATAACAAAAGGTACAGCACTGAAAAACATTCTTCTGTTAAAACAGAAATACATTGATTCAGGCTTTGCTAGTTTTCTTCAACCATGTCCTGTGGGAGCCTGGCTTCCCCACTTCCCTCATCCTTTTGCAGAGTTATTCATGGCTTTATGGCCAAGAGGTCTTCCTGACTGCATGGATGAAACCCACTCATTGAAGTGATACTTTATGGGAACCATCCAATATATTATGGCCAGAAGGGGAGAGAAGGAACTATGGGAAGACAGGGATCTGAAGTCAGTGGTAGAAGGACCCAAAAAATGCTTGAAGTACTTATGCAGCAAATATCACTTTGTGCAAAACTTCTCAAAGTGTTACAAAATGTTTCAAAGATAACATAATTTCAAGTCTCACTACAGTGTTCACATGCACTTAAGTCTGTCTTATACATTCTCTTATCTACCTCTCCCATATTCAATTCTGCTGCTAGGCCAGGGTTCTCCATGCTTTCCTTATAAAGCAAAAATAATTGTGCAGTATATTTTTGCACTCTTCACGGGCTTCCTACACACTACATTTACATACAATTTAAGCTCTAATTTTTTTGTTTTCCTCCTTTCAGATATTATGGCTGCCACATTCCTTTTCTGAACATTCTCTGATATATTCTTTATTTTTATTTTACTGTTCTTACTGCTGTCTGGAACCAACCGTATTTCCTTTCAAGTGGTTCACATTGCTTTGTACTGGATATTCTGTTAGATTTACTTTATAAAATATTTAAGTTATATGTACCTAATACCCATAAGGTTTATTTTACTAGTAAAATTCAACATCTCTGATGTTTCTATCCTAAAACCAATCACTAACATAAGAGTAAACTAAAGAATAAATTACACAAAAGAAAGCAAAACAAACCATAATAAAATATACATTTACAAATGGGAAAATCAGGCAAATGTCAAATGTATCACCTATAGACCTCTGGTTACAATATCTCTACCAGATGTTTTCAAGTATGTGTTTCCTACTGATTCAAAGATCGTATCAGTGTACTTAAAAGAAAAACAATTGGTTAAAGTAACTGAAATGTCAAAAATACAGTTTAAGTATTCTTGTATTTCATGATTTCCTCATATTTAGTCCACATTTCAATAATCTTAGCATTTCAAATGACATATTTTAGTATGTTAATATAGCTGCAGCATCAAATTATTTCATTTTCATTATAATGAAGTTTGCACTACAAGAGTGCATAACTGCCCTAGAAGGATTGTTAGCAGGAGAGACAACATCCAAGAAAAGAATACAAGTAGTGTGTTCTGCTGCAAAATTAATAGGACTGCATACAGAAGACACAACATTGACAGCCACAGTGGTGCAGCGGTAGCATTGTTGCCTCACAGCAAGAGGTTCTCCCATTCGATTCTCGGCTGGAGCACCTTCTGTGTGGAGTCTGCATGTCCTCCCTGCGGTCGAGTGGCATTCGGAAGACATGCATTAATGGGCGTGCCTTCATTGAAGGTTGAGCGTCGAGCTGGCACCTGGGCATCATGAAAACCTACTGCCAATCATTAGCAGACCGGAGTTCCGCTGTGGCAACCCCTAACCAGGAAAAGCCGAAGGAACAACATGCACAAGACACAAAATTAAATTTATGAACCATGAGACCAGTGGAAGTGAAAGCATGTAAGCAGATGTGTTATATAAGATACTGCAAAAAGCTGTGAACAAACTAAGATAATCTGTTTTAAAAGATGAAGACTTAACCATTTAAGATTTAACATATCTATCTGTAACTACAAAGAATACATTTATAACTCTTCAAGTAAATAATGTAATTATAATATTGTATCATTTACAATTCTGGTTGAAATAGCTATTATATAAAATAAACAGTAATGCAACAAAATTGTACACTGTAATGCAGAAATTAAACATTTAGAATTAGCATAATTTGATAAAAAAGTGGTCAGTATCCTTGTTATTCTGCAAATGCAACACAATAATTCCTGAAATAATAATGGGTTTGGCAAACAGAGACAGGCAGAATATTGCAAAGTGATGAGAAAATGTAAACATTTTTAAAGCAGGAATTTGTCTGCTTCATTCAGCATTAATAAACCACTCGATATGTATACTGTTTGTGTATAAAAAAGCACAGGGAGTGCAAACTGGATTGCATATTTAGGTCTGTCAGTGTTATACTACAGATAGTATTTTGTAATTAAAAAGTGAATCTACTTGAACAAATAAAGATTCAAGCTATGAAGTCTGTATTTATATAAAGCAAAGAAGCATACATGTACAGGTACACCAACAAGATTAAAATCTTCATAGCATGTTACCATCCTAATGGTAATAAAACAGCTTTGTGTAGCTTTAAGTACAACATATATGAAATGTCAATGGGAATGTGACAAACCTAAACATTTTTATATTATAATGCAAAAGAAAATTTGCATTACACAGCATATGACTATTATCATTTCACAGGCACATTCACCTTTTCTTATATTTACTAATGCTGTGACCTGTTTACAGTAATATTAGATCAGTTTCTGGGGCCAGTAAATACCACCTGAATTTATCCCTGAAAAGTTTATTCTTATGTTGCACTACCCACAAGGAATACACAATAATGTTTTTGTTTCAATTTATGTGATATATTTCCTTCTTAAACTTCTGCTTTGTTCATTAGGAACTTTATGTCTGATCTAAACTAGATTTAATCTTGAAAACCTAACCACAAAGCAAATACAAGATACAAGAAAAAATATGGTAACCTTGCTTGTGAGCAGCACATCATAGCTTCAAAGACAGACAAGTACAGCCCTGTGGCTTCTCACAGATATAGGCCAGCATGAAAGGAGATCATTTTAAGAGGTATGTTTTCAGAGGTTTCACAGAATTAATTCACATATGAAGACATAACAATTTAAGGTTTGACTTATATTCATCTGTAAACTGCTAAGAATAGATTTATGACTCTCAAAAAATTAAAATAAAATATGACAAACTCTAGATGGTGCATTGTTGGGAGAATGAGCTGAATAAACCAACTGTTTTGGGTATCAGCTGTGGTGTGCTTTATCCTCAAGATAGGAAAACATGGATCACAGACTGCATACCATGTCAGAGATAGACACTTTTTGGTGTAAAAATTGGCTCGAGGTGATTCGGTCATGTTGACTCATGTCACCAAACTGACATGGGTATTTGAAGGTGATAAGTGGTTGAGGACCCAACCTACACCAGGGACCCATGTTAACTATCAGAGTGGTATACATGCCCCATTGGCCAGTGTGTGTCCACCATATAGCCCAAGAGTTTTAAGTCAATATGCTACTGACCAGATGGTATCCAGTTGCCCTGCTTCCCGGGGATAGCTTTGTTAAGCGAAAGCTGAACATAAAACTAATCAATATGCCAAACAAGAACTAAGGAAAGAACTGATACACTCAGTGTAGGTCCACTGACATGACACAGCTTGGAAGTGGCTGGCATGATGGCAAAGAGGAGGCTGCACATCCTATGTATCCAGGACACAAAATGGAAGGGCAGTGCAGCAAAGTCACTCTGCTTATGATCCAGAGTGTATTACTCAGGAGGAGGACAGGATAAAGATGGTGTGGAAACTGTAGTGAGAGAGTCTTGAGAAAACAGTGAGGGAAGTCATCCGAATTAGTGACAGAGCCATGGCAATCAGACGCCAAGGTGAGGATAGGGCAGTATTCATAATCTCAGCCTATACCCCACAGCAAGGTTCTGATAGTGAGGGAAAGCGTGTATGCATACACTAGTTAAAGGACCTACCAGATAAAGCAGGACAACATGAATTGGTGTTGATAATGGGCGACCTGAAAGCACCTATCAGGACAGACAGAATAGGATAAGACAATTGCCTGGGTCCATGTGGGTGGGGCAACAAGAATAAAGATGAAGAGGCCATTCTAGATTTCTCTCTGGCAAATGACATGATAGTAGCCAACACATAGTTCCAAAAGAGACGGAGAATCACAAGATCACATACAAGACTGGTCAACATGCAACTCAGTTAAACTTTCTCCTAGCAAGGGAAGGGCACTGGGGTAGAATTACAATTTGGAAAGTCATCTCTAGTGAAACAGTTGCCCCACAAAATAACCACTGGTTGGCACAATTAGCTGCAATCAGTGGTCAGAGAAGGCTCTAAGGTGAACAGAAACTAGGCTGAAGACATGGAAGTTGACTAGAGAGAAATCGCAAGAGTTCAAGGAATTACTCAGGGCTCTAGCACCTCAGGAACAAGAGGAAATAGGCAAAGTTCCTCATAGAGTCACTGACTGTAAGTAGAGTAATGGCCCAGGGGGCCTCTCTATGCCTAGACAAGTTTTCCCAAAAGAATAATGATATCCTGTATCCAAATCAGACATTGAGGGTCTGGCATTTATAAGCTACCTCTGTCCATAAGGGACATGGGTGCCAGACACAATGTAAATTTCCTAGTCACATCCACTGGTCTAGGTTTCGCTTAAACTGGATAATAAACAAACTCAATTTCACATAAATCGGAAGTATGTTCCATAGGAGAGGCATTCTTTGGGACACATACCTGTCTTTATATGCTCTGTTTAAGTCCCTAGACCTTGTATTTCTGGAACTCTTTGACCTATGAATATGTAGGAGATTCATAAGTGTGGGGTGTGTGGGATGCCTATTTAAGCCAGACATAAATCATCCCTCAGCAATCTATAGGAGACTAAGTAGAGGAAATGGGTTTTAAGGCACTCTGCATAAGGTAATTTTATTATATCTTGCATTATTTTTGTAAAAAACTCTGAGGTCACTATGCTGCAAATGCCTGGTCAGGTACATACCAAAAGGGAGCATTGTACTCTATGATTGGTATGATAAGGGTGGAGTACAGTGGGATAATGATGTCTTTGGACCTAGATGCCATTCCCTTACTTATAAGTTGTGGAACATAAAATGATTTCCTCACCACTGTGGTCATGTGGTGGTCAAAGTTAAGGCTACTGTCTACCTGGTTACTCAGATCCCTGAACACTGGGTAGACACTTAGGGGCATATTATCAACATGGTAATTATCCAGGATGGCTGGCTTCCCAAATGGTACAATTATGCATTTCTTAGCATTGACTCTAAGACAATAGCTTTGGCACCATTTGTTAGTCAGAGAAAGACCTTCTTGAATAATGTTACTGTCTGCAGGGGAGACTATGATAACCCCCAGCTTGCAATTATCTGCAAACATAGTCAGCCATAAATCTTCAACATTTGTTTCCATTTCAGTGAAACAGATAACAAAAAGGATTGGGCCCAGTACCAACCCTGGGGGGGTGGGGGGGGGCTCTGCTAGTGAATGGCCTCTTGGTGAAGGTGGCCTCACCTATTGTGACCTCCTGGGTCCTATCAGTGAGCCATTTGGCTATCCAGTGGGTGATAAAAGGGTTTATACCTAAATTTGTGAGCTTGTCTATAATGCCTGAGTGAGGTATTGTATCAAAAGCCTTGGGCAAGTTGAGGTAAGCCATGTACACAGTCTTACCTTCATCCAATGCTTTGATGACCCTCTCAAAAAACTCCACCAGAGTTAATAGGTGTGACCTTCCCTAACAAAGCCAAACTGTGATGGGTGCAGCATTTGCTGGTTACCTTTGACTTCATTTATTATGTCCATGATGATTCTTTCCATGGCCTTACATATGAGGCTGGTAAGACTTATGGGCCTGTATTTACCCGGATCAGAAGTTGGACCTCCTTTGTGCAGGGGAATGACTGTAGCCATCTTCCATTCCTTGGACTCAAAACCTAACTGAAGGGTCCAGGTGAAAAATGATTCAAGAGGACCAGAGAAGTCATGTTTCATGCTATTTTTTAAATATCCCAGGATAGTATCAGGGCCCATTGATGCAGTGTTTTTGGCCTTGGAAAGTGCATTGATGGCCTGTTCCCTAGTAATATTTGGAGTTGAAGAATGGCAGTGCCTCAAAACAGCGTGTGTAAAGACTGCTAAAAAGGTATGTAACAGAGGCAGGTATAGGTTTATAGATTCACAGGAGATTACTAGGCTAATGGCTTAAGGGCCTTTACAAGCCTATACAATATAACCTGATTCTGACCAATATATGGCCCCTAAGGGCAAGAGGACGGCATGGATTTGTGCCTGTGCATTGAGTATTTTACAGATTGTCCCATTCATAAGGGACATAGGCACTACTCCAGGTGTAAATTTGTGATTCCCCATCCATTGATCCAATATGCATTTGACGAGGGCCAGGGAAGGGCTCTCCTTAACATGAATAGGAAGCCTGTTCCAATGAAGTGGCAATCTCTGAGGCACATACCTGTATCTACAGCATGTTTTGTTTTAGCCACTAGGCTTAGATCCCTAGATTCGGTGACCCTTGTGCTATTTCACTTGTGGATGTGTAGTAGGTCCTTCAGGGTTGGATCTTTGAGTGCCTTGTAGGTCAGGCATAGGTCATCCCTTAATAGTCAGTAGGAGATGGAGTAAACACATATGACTTTTAGTCTATCCACATAGTTCATGTTGTTTACACCCTGTATTTTCTTTGTGAGGAGCCTCTGAGGTCACTCCAGCTGCTGTAAGTGCCTAGTCAAGTACATGCTGAATGGCGCATTGTACTTGATTATGGGTCTAATGAGGGCTGAGTACAGCTGGACTATAATTTCCTTGGATCTGGGTGCCATATCTTAGCTTATAAGTTGTGCCACATAAAATAACTTCCATGGACACATGGTGGTCAAAGTTCAGGCTACTATCTGTGTACCTAGCTCTCTTACGTATGAGTCTACTCTTATGTGTGTGTTGTTGATGTTGTAATTTGCAGGAGTATTTGACTTCCCAAAGAGCATGATAATGCTTTTTTTTTTCATATTTAGTTTTAGGCCAGTAAGGTAAATAAGGAAAGCTGGTGGTGGGATGCAGAAGTCCAGAAAGTCATCAAAAGAAAGAAAGAATGAAGAAATGGAGGAAAAATGGGAGACAGAGAAGCTGGACCAGGCTAAAAAGGAATATGGCTGGCTAACAAAGAGGCTAAGAGAGGAGTTGCAATACCAAAGAACAAGGCATCAGAGGCACTCTATCATCTTTAGAAAATGATTCAGTAGACAGCACAAAGAAACTCAGCTTGCAAGACAAGGATAGAAAGATAAAGAAGGCATTCAGTCATCCTTCCTTAGGTATGCCAGTAACAACCTGCTCATCAGCCCAGTGGACATCAAAGATAGATCGAAGGAGTACTTTCAGCATCTTCTGAATTAAAAACAGAAGCTGGACTGGCCCATCCACAGCCCACGATGAAAAGATGAGGACTCACTCTAGCAGTAAGAACAGCACTAAGGAAAATGAAGCCAGGAGAAGCTGCAGGCTTAGATAAGGACACAGCAAATATGATCAAGATGTTGGATGAGACGGGGAGAAATGGCACCTGAGGGTACTCGTAGCAGCAGGGAGAGATAACTGGAGAATAAACTTACACGTTCCAGTGTACAAGAACAAACTCTGGGGAGTACATGTATCAAACTCCTGTCACATTGCATAAAAGTTCTGGAGAGGATGGTTGATAAATACACAGAGTAGTAGAAAGTAAGATGGGAGATGAACAGTTTGCACTCAGATCACGATGCATCACAATCAACCTGATGTTTGCTGTGACTTGAGAAGAAGTTGGAGATGACAAAAGAGTCCACTAGACTTGGAAAAAGAACATGACAAGTTCCAAGAACATTGATTTGGGTAGTCTTATGGTGGTTCAAAGTCCTAGAAACATTAGTAGAATTAGTGCAGGCTATGTACAAGGACCCAAAGACTGAAGTATGAACAGTCTTTGGTCTCACAGAAGAATTCCCATGGGAGTGGGAGTGCATCAGGGTTCAGCTCTGAGCCCACTGCTGTTCATACTGGTGATGGACTACATCAGCAAACAAGGTGAAGGGGACAGATCAACAAAGTTGCTGTATATAGATGATGCAGCATTACAGCCAGACTCTGAGCAAGAACTTCAGCAAAGGATAGGGGAATGGAATGCAAAACTCAAGGCACAGGGGATGAAACTGAGTATAGATAAGACAGCTGCAATGACAACAAATGGATGAATTATAAAAAGCTGATAATTGAGGTAGAAGGTAAGATAGTAGAACAGGTTAACAGCTTCAAGTATCTGGGAGGGCTGACTGAGAAGAGAAGTCTGAATGAGGAAGTCAAAGATAGAATCATAAGGGCTGCAGCCAAATGGCACAGAGTGGCAGGTGTGGTGTATAACAGAAGAATGCCAAAGAAGCTGAAAAGTAAGGTGCACAAAACAGTGGTGCAACCAGTACTACTGCATCGTACAGAAACCTGGGCAGTAAAGGCAGAGCAGTTGAAGAAGCTCGAGGTGATGGAGTTGTAGTGCATGAGTTTGCTGGTAAGGTACACACTGTGGGACAGACAAAGAAATGTAGACATTAGAGCAGAAGTTAAAGTAGCTCCAATTGCAGAGAGGGTAAAAAAGAACATATTACTGTGGTTTGGGCACATATGCAGAAAAGCAGAAAACAATCTGGTGAAGAAGATTTGGACCAGACAAGAAGAAGGTAAGAGAAAACAGAGGTATTCAGTAAAGAGGTGGATGGATTGTGTGATAGAAGACATGCAAGAGTCGGGCATGATTATCAAAGAAGGTAGGAGGGTGGCTGTGAATCATGAGACATAGGGAAGTTGATACAACACCCCAATCCCATTTAGAAAATGGGAAAAGGGGTATTGACGATGATATCTTCTGAGGACTCATCCAAGACAACCACCATTGTCTCTCTGTAGCTCTAGTTTGCATATGAATTGCTGAAAGCTCTGTATTATTTAATACCTGTTAACAGGCAGGTCCTTCACAATTAAGGTGAAAAACTCCCCACTGTCCCCCTGCCAAGTGGCTTCTAGCATGTCATAGGGATTCTTCCTTGGACCCCTACTTTCCCTCATGCTTATAAACTGTCTACCAGTAGTTAAACCAGCTTTAGTTATTGTTTCACAATAATGACATGGTAATTTAGCACCAAACTCTCAATTATTCAGCCAGTAAAAAAGTATGGAAAAAGGCACCCAAGAAACAAGTATTTGGTTAAAAACACATACCTTGAATACCTAAAAAAATATATATACTTGGCACTCAGAAAATGTTAAGTGAGACCTTAATTGAATAGAATTTTGCATACCCTGATGCCTCATGTGAAATTACAAGACACTTTCACACACATGGACTACATGTAGATCCAGCCTTATCACTTAAAGAAACAAGAGTTCACTGTAAAAATCAACAAAGACGTATGACCTTGAAACTTTCTGTGTTCTTATGCAAAGAAACTAGGACAGCAAAAGCAAAGGGAGTGCTCTCAAACAGTTAAAAGTACAGATTATTGAAACATCTGGCTGTATTTCTACAATATGTGGCATTAGAAACATTACAAAATAAACGTGTGCTTTCACGACACATCCGCTGTTACTGGACTAATACAGTGAATATGGTGTGTCTCTATTACAGATCTTCATATGCCGACTGATATGAATTATCATTAGTGGATTAATCGGGACGCTAGAAGAGCTAAAGCTCCCCCCTGTTGACAGGCTAGCAGTTTAATGTGATAAGTCTGCTTCTTTTAAAAAATCCCTAAAATTACATTTAGTATCTAACTGGCGATGCTCCTGTACCCCACTAAAAAATCCCAGCACCTAACTTCCCACTATGGAACCTCCCTGTTTCTATTCTCTAATCTCCCCCACTCTTTTCTCTGTACCTTCACACCCCTCCTCTCTCCAGCTTTTCATCCAGATACAGTCTGCTCACCGGTTTCACCCCGTAATCTACACCCCTCTACTTTGAACCCTACTCGCTCACATGTAGATACTGTTGTCTTTCTCTACTCATATATACTGCTAAGTGACTTTCTTCTTCTACTCTGACTTTCCTACTTCTGTTTCCATTTAAAAATTTCACTTAAAAACAAACAAAAAAATGTATTTTCTAGGTATTATTGGAATGTCATCTCTGCGAATTTGTCTTATCCTTTCTACTGTTTGTACATTTTTAGATATAAACAATTGTTCTAGCTAATGGTATATAGTACTACATCTGTTTTATTCATGTATCTACAATGTTTTATTTTGTTAATTGTATGTAAAATGTGGAGCTTTCCTCCCTGGGCCTCCACTGAAAATGGGCTCTTCCAGGCCCAGTGGACTTTCCCAGTCAACAAATGCAATAAATAAATAACATTTCTGTTTCAGTAAAAAGAATAGCCTTTCTTCCTTTCTGAGATCTCATTTGTCAATGTGGTGACACAGGAATATATGTAAGCAGCCTAAAAGTCCTGACAATTAATTGCTATAATTGTGACCACTGCTTTGCTTATCCCTTCCTCATTGCATCAGCCTAGAATCCTAATAGGTTGGTACAAAGGTTAATCAACTACAAGAAAGGAAAGCAATCAGGCCCACAGAAATTAAACAACAAAACTATTGGATTGGTTTGGCAACTTCTGCATTTTTCACCAAACAGTTTTTCTAAAATGGTCTGTGTATGAATTTGGAGAGCTTTGTTTTAGAATAGAAACCACAGTTGTCATTTCAGATGGATGTCTCAGACTGCCACTGTCTTTAAAGAGTTGGCTGTGGTTAAGGAATGGGGCTGGAAACAAACCCCAACAGCTGACTGAAGGTAGGAGAGATGTGGTTGAATGCCAGGCATAACAGAAGGCAAGGCAATACAACAGATAAAAGAAAAGGAAGTTCCAAGCAAGTATTTTCCTTTTTGGGGTAAATTCAGCTCAGCTACCAAAGAAAGTGCTTTCAGTCCTGTAAATACAACTAATTAACAAGCTCCTCCTCCTTGCTGCAGGTTTCAGTGCCAGTTGTGTCTCTGAGCTGTGGTGAACCTGTCAGCGCCATTGCTATTCTGCAGACCACTGTTCAGACTGACATAGTGTGGCTCATGCAGCTTCTAGTTTACTTGAGTTGTGCAATTTGATGCATTAGGTTCTTTAAGATAAATTTATGAAAATGCATTTAGTGCTTTGCTGCTGCTGCTGCTATATCAGGTAAACCCAAGATCATGGATGGCCAAAATTCTGGTTCTGCTTCAAAGGATGCTGTACCGCTACCATGATATCCAGGATGAAAGTGTGCTCCAGTATGTCATATATGACAAATACTATAAACTTAGTTTTATTAGGGATATCAAGACAGATTTTTATGATCTTTTCATTTATGATATAGTTCCTGTAATTTTCACATGAAGATAATCATTATAGGAGATAAAATACCATGTTTGCACACATATTTCAACTGGGATTTACTGACATGAATATTCAGACTCTCAAGAGAGACACTGAAAAGTAAAATGCTGCAGTTGTTAGGACTACCTCCACCCACCCACACCAGTAAAACTGACGGTGCTTTATTTCATGAACGATGGAAATACAATGTGTGTAAATCACAATAAATTTGCTCTTTGTAGAATATGTATTCTCGCACTTGATGGTGGATGCAGTATCGACTCCTGCTTAGGTAATACATCTCTGAATTTGAAAGAAATAAAGTATGAAGAAATGTATAAAGTCTAGTTATTCTAGTGAAAAATTCCCTATTACACACATTTTATTTTCAGTATGTTGACCCCCCCCCCCCCATTATCTAACCACAGTTTAAAAATATGTTTTAAATCATGTAAGTTGTTAGAAAACAAAGGTCATCTATGCAAACTTTGAGTTTGTTCTCTAAGGCGAAACCATCACAGGATAACAACGCCATCTTTACTTTTTGATAGTCTACTGATACGCAGTCCTTTCCATGTCTATGAAGGCTTTTAAAGGCTCTTCAAAAAATAAGCTAAGAGAATCCTAGCTCTGCCACTCCAGTCCCATCCCTCATTGTGGGCATGTGGCCTGCCACTCCAGTCCCATCCCTCATTGTGGGCATGTGGCTCAAAGACTGCCAGGTATGCCTTGAGACCTTCCGCCTTGGTCAGGTTATTCAACAGTGGAACTGTCCGATATTGATATAGCTCTAGAAATGGACAGCAAACTCTCAGTGATAGTCACTATAGCATGCAGGAGTTGCTTAACAGTGGTCATCCTGGTGTTTAGACAAGCACAAAATAGGTGTGCTGCACTAAACAATGCTCACAAAATATAATACAGAACTGGCCAGTTAGCAGCAGCACAGGAATTCTTTCTCTTCAAGTGTAAACTGATCTAAAACTGTATGACTATGAATGTGGCAAAAAAAAAAAAAACGATTTGTGTCATAGCTACTGATGCCAAAAATGTCTGCTGCTGCTCCCATTAATAAGTTATATTAGTGCACCAGACTCCACAAGTTCATAAATAAACAAAGTTGCATTGTAAAGTCAAACAAATTTCAGTGGGGAATACTCTTCTCACACAAATACATGCTCCAGTGGATTAATTTTCTCTAATGACAAACAAAAGAAAAGTATATAAAATACCTTCTTTATTTCAAAGTCTTAGAGTTGTGTAAACAAAGGGACAAAGTCTTTCACACAAAGTCTATTAATTTTCTTTTTGGTAGGAATTAGATTTTCCGAGCAGCTTTCTTCTTTCTGGATTGTTTTGTACATAGACATGCAGATTTCTATCTGTGTAATCCATAGTAACACATGCAACCCAGAATCAATATTCCAGGCACATAATCCCCATTTCCAATAAACCAGATTCATTCTGAAGTGATTAAAGCAACAGCTTTTATTTTTTACTTAAACATCCCTTAATCACATAATTGTTTCTATTAACTGTGTGTGTGTGTGTGTGTGTGTGTGTGTGTGTGTGTGTGTGTGTGTGTGTGTGTGTGTGTGTGTGTGTGTGTGTGTGTGTGTGTAAAGGCCCTAGGGCCATTAGCCTAGTAACTTCCTATAATCCTATAATCCTATTAAATGAACCATGCTGAAAGCCTCATACACTATGGTACTTGATTACTTTAAGTAACAGTTCTATGCACAGTCTTTATGCATAATATTTGCATAATTTTTAAAGTACAGTAGACAGTCGATTATCCAAACTAATTGGGGCCTAGGTTAGTTCGGATAATCAAACATATAATTGAACCGGATAAAAAACTTCCAAAATCTTGTTTTTCCTGCATGCAGAGAATACACTTTTCAACCATTCAGAGATTCCAGGGGACAATAAAGAATGTTTTTTACACACGAGTGGGCTACAGTCTCAAAAAACACGCAGAAGCAAATACATATAATGTTTGCATATTCAGACTTTATGATTTTTCCTACCTGAAATCTTTGGAAGGCTGCTTTCAGATAATCGACATTTGGATAACTGATTCTCTACTGTAACAGTTTTAATTAAAACATTTGTTTATATAATTTTGAGACACTATTCTAGCAATGCCACCTCACTATTACAGTAAATGTGTATTGTGGCAGGTTTAAAATAGTGAATACTGTTTCTTCAGTCTAAGTGCAGTTTATTTACAGTGAAATGTAAAATTAAATATCAGTTTCAAAAACTAACTTAAAATAATAAGCAGTCTTTTGCACAATGCAGTTGTAAGTGACTCACAATTCAGAATTCAGAGCTTACAAACTCAGTTCTGTTTTAAGCTAGAAACTTAAAAAGAAAGCAGTTCTCCAACAGTTCAGGGCGAAGTACTGTAAATCCATCCGCATGTAGTCTTCCTGTTACATCCAAGACCTTCTTTGCTAGTATTCCATAGCTTCTTCTGATTAGATCCACCTTAAGGTCTCCACTATAAGATGCAAATCCATCTTCTTTGAGAGGCAAACATCTATGCCATTCTGGGCTTCAAGGCCTTCTATTAACAGAATTTCTCAGGTGATTCACATTTCCCTGGCCATCAACAAAAAAGACATAATTTATATATATATATATATATATATATATATATATATATATGTGTGTGTGTGTGTGTGTGTATGTGTGTGTGTGTGTATATATATATATATATATATATATATATATATATATGTGTGTAATATATATATATATATATATATATATATATATATATATGTATATATATGTGTGTGTATATATATATATATATATATATATATATATATAAAATATATATATAATATATATATATATATTTATATATAAAATATATATATATATATATATGTATATATATATATATATATGCAGTATATATGTATATATATATATATATATATATATATATATTTATATATATATATATATATATATATATTTATATGTCTACTTCACTTATCCAAAATACCATAATGCCGACATTCATAAGACTGAGCCCACAACAATGACATTGCATATCCCCGAACGTTCAGAACACCAAATCCCATTTAATCGATATTTGTTTCCTTGTACAAAAGTAGTCTCTTCTTGTATTTGCTGTTCATGGCAAGAGATACTGGTTTACACTCTTCATGACAATAAATGAAGGTTTGCACCTTTAAGAATTTGTACTCTGTACTGACGCCAAGATGGCAGAACTGTGTGAGGAAGCTCCTGGAGTTATCAGAAACATTTATCAGACTGTATCATCCCAAAAAAGTAAGGAGCTGTTAGTTATAGATGGGTACTTATATCATATAGAGAGACACAGAAAGGCCAGATGTTACTGGGGATGCAAATATAAATCTACACAAAGGTGTAAAGGAGAGCCATCACAACTGTAATGCCTGACAGAGATAAGTTGGAGAGGTCAGTTGCACATCACCATCAAGGAGACCCTAGGGAAGTGGAAAGATACACGGTGTGTCATGATTTAAAAGTAAGGGCTGCATACAGCAGGGACACACCATGGTTACTTGTCGAGGATGTGTTAGCATCTACCTCTTTAGACACAATACACAGTATTCCAAACAGGAAGGCAATGTTGCAGCAGATAGGACATGTCAGGAGGAAAAGTATGAGGGATGGTGATGAGGAGCTAACCTTACACAATACTGATTTCGAGGACTATCCGCTGAAAACTGGGACTTTCATTAGCAAAAGAATGGCCAATATTGCTACTGATACTACAGTACTGGTATTTATTACTGTCAATAATTTATACAACCTGAGTCGAGCCACTACATGCCTGATGGATGGCACCTTCTTTAGCAAATGGGTGACCATTAGGCAGTTTTATAGTGTCCACGGATTAGTGAGGTATAACAGTCATAGTAAGGATGTTCCACTGTTGTTCTCCCTGATGTCCAAGAAATCTCTAAAGTCTTACAATTACTTGTGGCACTGCATATTCCATTTATTGTCTGATTATGGATTTTAAATGGTTGTACAATATGTATTGTGTGATTTCGAGGTGACCGGAGTGGAGAGTGTGAGACTGAATGTACCTGGTGCCCAATCTAAAGACTGTCTGTTCCATTTAAGGCAGAACTTGTGGAGAAAGGTCCAGGCTTTAGGTTTATCCTCCCAGTATAACAGTAATCCCTCATTTCAGTTGGCAGTTAAAAGCTTAGCTACTCTAGCTTTTGTTAAGGAGTGTGAGGTGCATGCTACATTCTAATCACTTAAATAAATGTTTCTTGTAGAAGGGAGGGACCTTTTGAAATACTTTGCAGACTGGTACATGTATGGTAAACAAAGAAAATGTAATACATGTACCTCGTCCAGTGTCCATTTCCCAGCACTATTCCCTGTGTCCTTTTGGAATGTGCGTGACCTAAATGAAATCTTCCTGCCACATACACAAAACTCCATTGAAGCGTGGCATAGGAGTCTTAAATGTTTGTTAGGTAACACAGGTATGCACTTATCTGTCTTACTGACAGCTCCGGTCAGGGAACAGGATTGTGTGGATGAACTTAGGGTTTGAATGGCTACAGGATTTCTCCCCTCACCGAAAAAGAAAAAGCTTATTCTAAGGCATCAACAGTTTGAGACAGTGTTAGCTAATAAGGACTCATATTCCTCCCTTACAATTTGTCAAAGCAATTGCTAAAAATGTAGTGAACCAGTTTATCTGACTTTAAAGAATGATGTTTAAGTTGTATACCATGGGGGTCACATGGGTGCTGTATGGAATCACGGGACATTCAAGTTTCCTGGAAAATGGATGGGAGAGTAAATGGAAGCGGTGCTGATGTGGTGTACTATAGTGGATATTACAGTGCTGATTTTCAAAGAGACCACGTTATGGAACAACTGCTGCTGTTTAATGTTTGTAGTACTGCTCCATTTGTAGAATGATACTGTGATTATTATACATTGCCGTTGTTATGCTGAAGGTAAGTTATGCCAGGAAATGTCTGTTTCGCGGGTGCGTCAACGTCACGGTATTGCCTTACAAAATGCATATCTCAGAGATGGATTTGAGTGTTGTGCACAGAATAGGAGGCACTTACTGAATTTTGGTTGTGGGCCATATATATTTTCACTAATGGCATTGCGAAGTACATCAAATGTCGCTATTTTATTGTTGGTGTTATGGAAGTTGGTTTTTTGAGTGTCGGTGTCCTGAGAGTTCAGGTGTATGCAATGTCATCATTGTAGGCTTGGTCTTATGAATGTCGGCATTATGGTATTTTGGGTAAGTGAAGTAGACCTATATATATATATATATATATATATATATATATATATATATATATATATATATATATATATATATATATACACACACACACAAATAGATAGACACACTCACATCTATATATATATATATATAAAGAGAGAGAGACACACACAAACATATATATATATATATATATATATATATATACACACACACACACACACATACATATACATATATATACAGTGGCAGCTCGTGATATCGGACTGCAGCCCCCCCCCAGCTGTGAACCATAATGTACAATCAAATTATAACTTCTCCCTCACATAAAAAGTGAATCCAGACTGCTGCCTTGCCAGTCCAGATTCAGGAAGAAGGCAGCAGACTGCTGATGCCCTAGAAGTCTATGTGGTGCTAACCGCATAGACTGGAAGGGGATCGGACTGCAAGGTCAGCAGTCTTGGAATGTTTGCAACTGGTTCCAGGAAACTAAAAGTGTGCATTCTGGCATGAACATAGAGACAAGCTGAAGCTGTGGAGTTGGAATGGATTCTGAAGCTGGCAGCAGGTTATTATTACCATTGATTGAAGGTGTGTGTGTGTGTGTGTGTGTGTGTGTGTGTGTGTGTGTGTGAAATGCCCCAGTTGATTTATACTGGTGGCTATAGAGAGAACTCAGGTGGTGGTTAGGAAATACCTCAGACTTGAGCCTTGTATCCTGGGTGCAGGTAACAAGATCCTGAATTCCCTACCCACCATTTGTGAAACTTTTACAGATTTGTGCCTCATATTTTGTTCTGTTCTGTTCCTCATAAAATCTGTGGTTTTTGTTCTGTTCTCTTCCTCATAAAATCTGTGGTTTCTGAATTCTTGATTCCTTAAATAGTTGATGGTGCAGTGGTAGCATTGTTGCCTTACAGCTAGATGTTCTCTGGTTTGATTCTTGGCTGGGGTGCCTTCAGTGTGGAGTCTGCATGTTCTCCCTATGTGTGTGTGTGTGTGTGTGTGTGTGTGTGTGTGTGTGTGTGTGTGTGTGTGTAGGGGGGGAGGTTTGCTCTGGTGTCTTCCCATGTTACA